>NC_045558.1:130268896-130568896 GCF_009769535.1 Thamnophis elegans | reverse complement strand
AATTGCTTTATAGTCAAATCTAGTTTTTTATTTTATTTCTTCTGTTTCATTATGGTGCTATGAAGATACTGTAACAGTGGTGGGATTCACATAATTTAACAACCAGTTTTCTGCTTTAATGACCAGCTGGGTAGGTGGGGCTCATGGTCATGTGACCGGGTGGGTATGGCCAACTCAACATCACTCACATCGATGGTGCTTCACCTTAGCTGTTACAATGCAATAAACTGTTACAATGTTAATAGGAGAGGCAGTTTCTGTAAGCAGGACAATAAAGATTAGGCTAGAAACAACACCAGAATGTTTCCTTCCTGCCTTCCTTACAGGATTAGCCCTGTAAAGTGGAAAAAACAAAAGGAGATTTCTTCCAACAACCGGTTCTCCAAACTGCTTAGAAAGTTAACAACCAGTTCTCCCGAATAGGTGCGAACTGGCTGAATCCCACCACTGTACTGTCATAATAGTTACAATCAGTAATGTAATTTATTATTGTCATTATTATTATCTTTCATGTTTTACAAAGCTTGAAAAGATTTCTTGTCTATATACTTTAAAGGGGAGAAAGAGTGCTGTCTTACATCCTGATACATATCTCTCTTTGGCTTATTTTCTGATTTAGCTCAACTACATTATCCGAAGGATTGCATTTAATAATAGTGCTGGGCAACAAATTGGGTTCAATGAAAATGGAGAATTAGAGACTGGATTTGATATTATCAATTGGATCACATTTTCAAATTTGTCCTTTAAGAAAGTCCAAGTGGGAGGCATAGAACACAAGGAGTCCAATGAAAAAATGGTCACCATTTATGAAGATGTTATTGTGTGGCCAAGTAGGTTTAACCAGGTATGAACCAGTAACAATATGTTCAATCCAGATTTCACTACTTCTAAAGGTCACTTAGAGCCAAACTATTCCACTGCAATGAAACTTAAAAATAGAATTATATTGTCTCCCTGAAGCCTCTCTAGGCTAGTTTTCTGTGTTCATTCGTGTCAGAAGCATTACAGTTAAAGTAAGGCAAAACATTTAAAAATATAAAATGCAAGATTAAAATATGTACAAATTAAAAAGACTTTACCCAGAAACTACATTGACTGTATTCCAGTATGCTGCCATGAGTCCTCAAATGTACACTGATTGGGACACAAAGGGCAGGCATACATTTGTTTTGTTGTCTGAATGTCACCACAACCACAAAGAGTAGAAGCAACTAAATATCCCCATTTGTTTGGAGTGTTTCTGGATCTTGTTGTTCTTATGTACAGTCTACTCAATGGTTTCCATACATCTCAATTTTTGTCAGACCCAGATGTCAGCTCCTCCATTGGTTCCATCCAGTATTAGTTCTTTGTAGATTTCCATGTCTGCTTTCAAAATCTTCTAAGTCTTCCATCAACCTAAAAAGGTGGATTTTAGTCTCTGCTGAGATGGTTAAAGGCTACTGAGAAGGTCTTGTCTAGATATTGATAATTTGAGTCTATCTTTCTGTGTGCTGCTGTTAAGACATTCAGGTGTCTCTTTGACAATAGCTGAGTAATCCCTTCAGTCCAGAAGCATCCAAAGCACAGTGAGGTGCTCATTCCTACTTGTGACACTAAGTGTATCTAGCCTAGCTGATAGATTTAGAAAGTCATTCATTTGTGATCCAAAAAAGGTATCTAGGGTAGGTGGGTAAATGGAGAGAAAGGAGTAGGGCATAAATGAAGTTCACACTTAGCATGTAACTTCTATGTGAAAACTTTCCCATTCACTAAAAGCCTTACAGATGTTCCAAAGCAAAGAAAGGCAAGCAACATTTGTAAATCAATGCCTCTGTAAAATGATATTTTCATTTGGTGCCAAATTAAGTATTTTGGTCTATATGTTTGCCCTGAGGATGAAAGATGGTCAGATCTTTTCAAGCCAAAACCAGGCTTTGCTGTCTCACATTATTATATGAAAAGAAAAATATAATGGAAAGATACTTCTAAAAATAATGAAAGACACTGAGATGCTAAGTTTCCAAAGACAAACCTTTTCTATTTTTTATTTTTAATTTATGGACAGACCCAGCCACTTTCTCTGTGTAATGGGAAGTGCGATTCAGGCTACAGTAAGATTAAGATAGAAGGGAAACTATTTTGCTGCTATGACTGTCTCCGGTGTCCTGAAGGGAAGATTTCTAACAAGGAGGGTAAGAGATATTGTATATATCTATCTCACCGAATGAATCGGGTTGTGATATGTACCATGGGAAAATTTTTTGTTTTTTGCCAACTGCTTGACTTGCCCAATTAGACTATAAAATAGGGAAAAGTAATTGAATTGTAAATATGTTCATCATTGGTAGCAAGAACTGGATTTATGCAAATACAAATTGATGTCAACTAACTTAATGTACAGCATATATTTTTTTGGAAATTAATTGGAAGTCCTCACTTTGAACACTTGTACAGTCTGCTTTTATTCTTTCAATTGCAAGTTCAACTTCTATATTTCCTTTCCTAGACATGGATGAATGTTTTCAATGTCCACAAGATCAGTATCCCAATGAGAAGCAGGTTTTGTGTCTCTCCAAAGTTGCAACATTCTTGAACTACAAAGAAACCTTAGGAACAGTTATGGCCAGTTCTTCTCTTTTCTTCTCTCTAATCACAGTTGGAGTTCTTTGGATCTTTATTAAGCATCAAGACACTCCCATTGTCAGAGCTAACAACCAAAACCTCACATATGTCCTCCTTATTGCTCTCCTGTTATCATTTCTTTGTACTTTGTTATTCATTGGGAAACCTCACAAGGTAACATGTCTCCTTCATCAAACTGCCTTTGGAATCATCTTCTCAGTGGCCATTTCTTGTGTTTTGGCCAAAACCATCATTGTGGTTCTAGCTTTCATGGCTACCAAGCCAGGGTCCAAGATGACCAAGTGGGTTGGGAAAAGACTTGGCACGTTTATAGTATCCTGCTGCTCCATTATTCAAATTAAAATTTGTGTTATATGGCTGATCATCTCTCCCCCATTCCCAGATGCTGACATGAAGTCAATAGCAGAAGAAATCATTCTGGAGTGCAACAAAGGATCTGCCTTCATGTTTTACGGTGTCTTGGGTTATATGGGTTTCCTTGCCATTGTCAGTTTCACACTGGCTTTTTTAGCAAGGAAATTGCCTGATGCTTTCAATGAAGCCAAATTTATCACCTTCAGCATGTTGGTCTTCTGTAGTGTTTGGTTGTCCTTTATTCCAGCATATCTGAGTTCAAAGGGAAAATATATGGTTGCTGTGGAGATCTTCTCCATTATAGCTTCCAGTGCTGGATTACTGCTTTGTATCTTTTCTCCCAAGCTGTACATCATTGTGCTGAGGCCTGATTTGAACAAAAAAGATCAGCTCAAAAGAAAAGAGAAAAGGGCAGAATAGCATAAATTCTTATTGCTGCTGCCTATTTTACATCAGGAATGAGGAAGTATGGAGCCATTTTGGTTCTGCAGTTAAGGCATAAGCTAGAAACTAGGAGAGTGTGAGATTTACTTTTACCTCACACATGTTACTCTTGTTGGGAAAATTAAAGGAGCAAGGAATATTAGATATGTTTTCTGCCTTTATTTATTTATTTATTTATTTATTTATATAAAAAATTAAGGGGCAGGGAAATTAAAGAAATAAATATTGTTTAATGAATCCCTTCAAAATTTATATTTTGCCTTTTTTACTTGAAATTGTTCTTTTTTTAAAAAAATGTTTACTATATGTACATAATATAGGTTGAGTGATTTTTTTAAAAAAAATAGGTAGAATGCTAACATGTTTCAAACAACCACATCTTAAAGAAATGTCTTAGATGCAAACCACATAAGCATTATCTGGTTTATTTAAAGAACAACATAAATATCTACAAATCTGTCTCAATGGTCCAACTTCCAGACTGACCCAGTAGGAAAATGCCACACCATGAGGAAATAAACTGGGTTTATTCAGCCGGACTCTGGCCACATAATGAATTAAACAGCAGCAAAACAGTCAGTAACCCAGCCTGTTAGCAAGCTTGTCAGATTCAAAGTCGGGGCTGGGAGCTTCCGTCTCCCAACGCCTTTAAGTAGGCGAGCCATGCCTCCTGTTAGTGCTGGCCTTTTGTCTGACATCTGCCGAAACCTCGACCCAGCTGATTGTTGGGCTGGAACAGTTGTTCCCCACACTGCTATGCCTGTGCATCTCACAGCTACTGCTGTCTCTGCTGTCACTAAGGCTGCTAAGCTGATCGTGACTAAAAGCGGCCATCTTCACCACCCCTCCCTGTCGCACAGCTGGGCAATCTCCATTGCTGCTTCAGCTGATACCCCCCCCCTTTACCCGTGCTCCTGTCCCACCTCACTGTGGCAAGCCCGGGATGCAGCTTGACAGGTGGCTCCCCGTTTCAGGGCAACATCTGGAAAACAGTAAGCAGAAACAGTGAATCATCACAGTTGTCAGCATTCCAGAAAACCCAAACTCCAGTGAAAATTCTGAGACAGGCATTTATCAAAGCTCCCATTTACTAGAGTAGGTATACAGGCACATCTGGCAAAACCAGAATCTGAGATTTCTCGGCTTTTCCTCAGTAAGGCAAAAGCCCAAATCCATCCCCTGCACCAATTAGTCCATCACATTGTCCAATCACAATCTGTCCCAAATTTAGACATCACTTTAACCACTCCTTCTCCATGTGGGGGAATACCATCACCTTGACCAAAAGGAAGAATGCTATTAAGTCTAACTACATTCCCTCTACTAATTCCCCCCTCCTAATTTCCCAAGCACAAGCATGTAGAAGCATGGAAGCTGCTGGTGTTAATATGACTTCCAAAGCTGACAACAGTATCATGTTCAGGTCCCCACCCAGTTTGCTAGGATGCTTACTGTGAAATCGAACAAGCACTCTGTCTGTATTTACATCATCCTCTGATACCCATGATGCTTATGTGAGGGGATAATCCTGCCAGAAAACCAGCTACTGGCCCCGATGTAGCCAGGAGTCCAATACATTGTTAATCTCGTAATGGGTTTCCTCCACCTCTATCAGGTTGGATGGCGCACCTGCAGATGTGGTACTCCCTTACTGGCTTCAGCAAACTGCTATGAAAGGCAGGGTACACTTTACCCAGAAAGCAAGGTAACTTTCAGTTCCACTGTAACTGGGTTAATCACCCATACAATAGGGAATGGACCCAGGAACTTCAGAGCTAGCTTCTGGCAGGAAACCTTTAATTTCAGATATTTGAGCAACGGAAACACCTTCTGCCCCACCTGGAATTGTTTCTGTGGATTTAGGTTTTTCTCTGCCTACAATTTCTGGGTCTCTGCAGGGCCACTTTCACCACTCTCCACACCCCTGGCAAGGTGTCTACCCATTCCTTTAGAAGGGTGTAGGGATTTCCCTCTATTACCCAGGTATGGGAACCAAGTCTTGTCCATGCGCCACATGGAAAGGGGTAAAAATTGTACTGCTATGGACTACATTATTGTATGCCACCTTCAAAAAGTGTAAAATACCTGCCCAGTTAGACTGGGGGTAGGTGACATAGCATCTCAGATAGTATTCCAGTATGTTGTTAGTTCTTTCCATGGCCCCATTGGTACTTGGATGGAATGCCAATCTTAACCCTTGAGATGAGCCTAGTATCTTAACAAACTCCCACCAAATCGGGCCGTGAACTAGACTCCTTGATTTGAAATTATCCTCTGTGGTGCACCGTGGAGGTGATATATGTGTATGAGGAATAATTTATCTAGCTTCTGTGCCAATGGCAAGTCAGAGCAGGGTATAAAATGGGCCTATTTCAAGAACATAACGATGACTTTCCAAATGATGGTCTGCAGTAACTCCACAATGAAGTCCATAACTATTTTCTCCCATGGTCGAGCGGGGTTGTCCACAAACTGTAGGAGGCCATCGGGCTTCCCTGTGCAAGGTTTTGTGGTCATGCACACCGGGCAGGACTTCACAGACTTCTTCACATCATGGGCCACCAGAACTGTCATTTGGCTAAATGCAGAGATTTGAGGAAGCCAAAATGTCTGGCTTATTTTGCTTCATCACACCATTGTAGTACTTGTTGTTTTAGGGATTGGGGTACATACAGCTTACTACCCTTCCATGCGATCCCATCCCAGTGGGTGAGCAGAGCTCAGTGTTCCAAGAACCAAGGGTCTTTTATGAGTTCCGTTCAGAGGCAGTGGGTAAGGTCATCTGCATGCATGATCAGCTGCCAGGCAGACAGTTATGCAGCTTGTTGCAGTGCAAGGGTAATAATGATGTGCACCACTTCTTCCTGGAGGCTGTTGTATTGTGGTATTTGGGATAGTGTGCCCACCAGAAAGTTATTCCACCAGGGATGTATTTCAACATAAGCTGGAAACGTTGGAAGTACTGTGCCCACCGTACTTGTTTGGGTGATAATTGTCGTAGGGCCTGGAGGGCTTTGAGGTTTTTATGGTCTGTCCTGACGTCAAAGAGCACAGGACATGGTGCCAGATCATGAGCGCCAACCAGACGTTGAAATCATCTTTTTCCCCAGATAGCCCACCAGCGTTCTGTTCCGGTGAGCTTGCGGGAGGTATATGCACATGGCTATAACACACCCTGCATGCCAGCCTGGAGAAGTACTGCAGCCACTGCCACATCACTGGCATCCCCTTGGACCATGAAGGCCTGTTCAAGGTCCGGATGTTTCAGCACCAGCTCTTTGGTGAACAGGGTTTTGAGAGCTTCGAAAGCTCGTTGGCACTCTAATGTCCAGGAGAGTGGTTGACCTGATTGGGGCTTTATCTGTGTGTGCTTTGTTTTTAGAAGGTTTAATGGCAAGGGAACTGTCACAAACAAGGGGATGAACTGCCAATAAAAATTACCAAACCCCAGGAAGCTCTGCAACAATTTCTGCATCATTGGTACCTGCCAACTCAGGACTGCCTGGACTTTTCCCAGGTCCACCTTACCCCAATGCCTGACACCTGATATCCCACATAATCCAACCATGTTTGATGAAAGTCACACTTTGGCTATTTAACCTAAAGGTTGGCAGCCAGCAACTTCTTCAACACCTCCTGAATCAACTGAATGTGCTCATCCATAGTCTGGGTGTAAATAAGGATGTCACTGAGTACACAAGCACCCCTTGGTACAAATGCTTGTGTAACACCTCGTTGATTAGCTGCATAAAAACAGGTGCCCCCTGCAGGATAAAAGGCATCACCCAGAATTGGAAACTACCCAGTGGACAATTGAAAGCAGTCTTCCACTCGTCCCCCTCCTTGATCCTTACGTGGTAGTATGGCTCCTATAGATCTAATTTCATGACTATATTCTTTTTTGTCAGACGGGATAACATGTCTCTCATAAGGGATAGCGGATACATGTTTTGCAAGCCCTGGAAGTCTATGCACAAGTGCATTGTGCCATCCTTCTCCTTACAGAGGACAGGGGCCATGATACACGAGCGGGTTGAATGAAACCCCCAGCTAAGTTCTTATCTATGTATTTCCTCAGCTCGTCCATCTCCTTGGGCATCATGGAATACATCTTGGGTTTCAGTAACTTAGCTCCAGGGAGGATCTCAATTGCACAGTTGGTTAGACAATGTGCACATCACTCTCTGTCTCACTAAAAACCTCTGTCAAGTCTTTGTAGACATGCGCGAACGCAGTCTGAGATGGAGACTGGACAGAAGGGGACTGATCATGTATCCCTCCTACCTGTTCATACGGGGGAGGACGAGGACCCATTTCTATCCTCAACTTTTGGGACCCGCCTTCCCATCAGGTCATAGGGCCCCACTTGTCCAACCTGGCTAACCCCAGACTTTCATTAATGTAGAATATTACTTATATAAAAAATCAATTTTCTTGTGAATGCAATTAAATTGTAATGGTATGTATTGTATTTATTATAATACTAAAACCTGAGAAGAGGACATCAAGCTTTTACAGTAAAAAATACTACAATAATCATATCATATAGAGCATTAATGCTTGTAAGGGTCAAGACTAGAAAAAACAGAAGCTGAGGAAGATATATTTGACATTTCTATGTTGAGGTTCTCCATCAATGCCAATAGTGTCTCTGGATGGGTAAGGGGGAAGAAAAGGTTTGTCATTTGGAGTTTCCTTATGGACTCACAGTTGCTATTGGAAATGTAGGTGGAAGCCATGACTAAAGGACTTCATTTCTGGCTGCTGCACCAGTTCTTTATTTATCTGATGCAGGTGAAGCTGGCTACACACACAATTCTATGGATTTGACATGGGATAACATTTAAAGACTCCTCTAAAGTTACACCTAATCCAAAATGTTGTAGTCTCTGAGATAATAGAATTTTAATGTTATGTTTTGATAGCATTTATATTAATTACCAATTCAGTTTTCAATAAACTAAAAGCAAATAAGATAGATGGATGGATGGATGGATGGATAGATAGATAATAAACAAACAAATAGATATATAACTGAATCTGACTTATGTCAAATGCCAATGAGATATAAACGTCCATTGAATTTCTTGATGAATTATAGAAGGTTATTTTTTAAAAAAAATCATTGATTTAAAACATAATTTTTTAAATAATTATTTTACTATTATCTGACTTGAGGCTGATATTTTTTTTGTTATGTAGAATGTATTTTATAGTAATTTAATGTAACATATTGTTTATTTCTTTTTAATATTTTGTGTATCCACAACTGCTATGAGATTAATCAAACAAATAAGCAATTTAATTTGTAAATTAATGTAACATCATATTGCTTTAAAAACAGGAATAGCTTCTTCCCCTGCCTTCATACAAACCGGGAAAAGTTCTTTATTTCTTTTAAGTTTTCATTGCTGTCAATAATTACTGGTTACTGTACATGCCATGGTTTCATAGAACTTGAATTCTGAATTGTTGATGTTTCTATTGTCATTATCAATTCCCACATGATGCTTTCAACCTCATCTCCTAGTGGGCAAGAGGTTGTTGTGGAGAAAAGTGCAAGTAGAAATATTCTTAATGAGGGAGAGCTTGGGAAAACTTCCATTGGCTTAAGATCAGACACTTTTATACATTATGATGATACTTGCTGCTTTGGTCTTGGTGCTTTTGCCTGAAACGATGTCCATGATTCCAAGTGATAAATGTAGGACTAACAACCCTCTGCCTTTTCTTCACAAGCAATATCAGCCAGGAGATTTCCTAGTTGTGGGCATTTTCTCTCAGATCTACATCTACTATAGAATGATAGACTTCAGGAAACATCCATCTAAAGAGCTTTTTGGCGCCACTGTGTAAGATTTTTTTACAGAGACATAGGGAAAGATAAAGAAAAAAAAGGAAAGAGAGGGGAGGGAGGGAGGGAGAGAGGCACAGTGTTTTATATAGGAAAATATATCGATGGACAATAGATTGCAAATGGTTAGATATTGGATGGATGGATGGATGGATGGATGGATGGATGGATGGATGGATGGATGGATGGATAAATGATAGATGGTAGATTGATAGAGGATAGGCAGATAGATAATGATAGATAGATAGATAGATAGATAGATAGATAGATAGATAGATAGATAGATAGACAGACAGACAGACAGACAGACAGACAGACAGACAGATAGATAGATAGATAGATAGATAGATAGACAGACAGACAGACAGACAGACAGACAGACAGACAGACAGACATTGCAAACATTAAACTGAGTTGACCAATACCATACATGATATTTTGGGAAGTATATATTTTCACAGAATATATCATGCTTATTTTAGGGTCATAACTCCAATGTATCAGCACATCCTCGCTTTAGAATTTGCCATCATGAAAATCAATAAAGATCCATCTATTTTACCAAACCACACCTTGGGGTTCCATATCTATAATGCCTACTTTGATCCAACTTGGACATACCGTGCCTCATTGGAGCTCTTCTTTACAAAGGGACAATTCATACCTAACTACAACTGTGATGCTCAAAACAGACCAATAGCAGTCATTGGAGGACCTTCATCTGACATCTATCTATACATGGCTAATATCCTTTCCCTGTACAAGATGCCGCAGGTATGTTGTTTCCATGGAATTAAATGGCAGGAGATAAAAATCCATAAATATTTTGATACTAATAATAAAAAGGATACATTTTAGGAAATTCAAGCTGGTAGGCACTACAAGTGAATTTTGGAGTGTTTTGGTTGTATCACAGCACCTTAATTTTTCAGCTTTTTGATGTTTCAAGGCATTGTCCCATTAATGGGGATATTATACATTGCCCAGAAGTAATATTTCATTGGTTATTTTAGAGAAAGTGTTACTAAAAACATGGTGGAACATGATATCCTTTCCCTGTACAAGATGCCACAGGTATGTTGCTTCCTTGGAATTACGTGGCAAGAGATAAAAATCCATATAATATTTTTTTCTTTAAAAATCTTCAAGTATTGTGATTGTAATAAAAGTGATGCATTTTAAGAAATTCGGGCTTCTAGAGAGTACAAGTGAATTTTGTTATGTTTTGGTTATATTTTGCCATCTTAATTCTTCAGATTTTTGATGTTTCAGGGGGGCGGACTATTAATGGGGGTATTATACATTGCCCAGAGGTAACATTTTATTAGTTACTTTAGCAAAAGAGTTGCTAAACCCATGGTGGAGTGTGGTCAGAATTGCAAACTTGGTCTCGGAACACTTGAAGCTTGAAGATTATGCTTTTCAAGCTTTACTTAAAATATGTTTGTAATTATAATTATAATACGATTATATTTTGCTTTATTTTTAAACAAAATCAATATTTTCCAAAGTGAGTATGATCAAGTTCCACCCAGCCTAGTATTAGGAATTTATTGATGGAGTGAGTATTGATTTTGTTTAAGTTTCTCTCTGGCTTGCTAATGTTCTCCTTGGAAATAAGATGAACTCTGGAAATATGGATTGATGGATGGATAAATGATAGATGGTAGATTGATAGAAGATAGGCAGATAATGATAGATAGATAGATAGATAGATAGATAGATAGATAGATAGATAGATAGATAGATAGATAGATAGACAGACAGACAGACAGACAGACAGACAGACAGACAGACAGACATTGCAAACATTAAACTGAGTTGATCAATACCATGCATGATATTTGGGCAAGAATATATTTTCACAGAATGTATAATGCTTATTTTATGGTCATAACTCCAATGTATCAGAACATCCTTGCTTTAAAGTGAGTATGCAATAGCAATAGCAATATAGCAGTAGACTTATATACCGCTTCATAGGCCTTTCAGGCCTCTCTAAGCGGTTTACAGAGAGTCAGCATATTGCCCCCAACAATCTGGGTCCTCATTTTACCCACCTCGGAAGGATGGAAGGCTGAGTCAACCCTGAGCCGGTGAGATTTGAACCGCTGACCTGCTGATCTAGCAGTAGCCTGCAGTGCTGCATTTAACCACTGCGCCACCTTGGCTCTTAATGATCAAGTTTCACCCAGCCTAGTATTAGGGATTTATTTATGGAGTGAGTATTGATTTTGTTTAAGTTTCTCTCTGGCTTGCTAATGTTTTCCTTGGAAATAAGATGAACTTCTCTGGAAATATTTCATCAGTAGTACTTAAAGCAGTGGAGCAGTGGTGGGTTCCTACCGGTTTGCACCGGTTCAACTGGCAGAGACCCAGGGCTTCCACATGCCCGAACAGGTTCTCCTACACCGCAGCTATCTAGATTTTTGGTTCTGCACATGCACAGAACAATTTTCATTGCACAAATTTAATTTTTCTAACTTCTTTATGTTTTGCACATGCACAGACCTATTTTTGACCAAATATGCACATGTACTGAGCTTGCATCTGGCATGTGAACAAGTCAAGCAAGGGCACACATGCAAAAAGTTTGCACGCATTGAACCAACAGTAATGCCAGGAGCAACCCATCTCTTAATTGGAGGATCTTTTTTACAATTTAAATAATGTATGGCAAATGAATATTTATCTTAATGATATTTAAGTTGGAGTGTACAAAATGCCTTACTTAAATATTTAAGTGATAAAGTTTGTCCTCCATGAACCAAATCTTGTGTCTTGAGATATTTTGGAAATCCAAGACATAGAGTTAATTCTGTAAGTTTTTCTATGGTGGCATAACATGATATTATTCATCTCTGAATTGGGAACTGGTGTTCTAATGCAGTGTTTTTCAACCACTGTGCCGCGGCACACTAGTGTGCCGTGACATAGTGTAAGGTGTGCCGTGGGAGAATTACTTTATGTATAGTCAATATAGGCACAGAGTTAAAAATTTTTAACATTTTCTAATGGTGGTGTGCCTTGTGATTTTTTTCATGAAAAAAGTGTGCCTTTGCACAAAAAAGGTTGAAAAACACTGTTCTAATGCAAGTCTGAACCACTGACCTATTGTGGTGATGCAGCTCAACCTTGGAAGTGACGACATAGCAATCTCTGTGCACAGATGGAGATCTGCTGATTGAACTTATTTTCTTAAATCAGGGGAAAAGCTGAACGTTCCTGCTCCATTAGCTTAGCTTGAATATGAATGTGAAACTTACAGGGAATCCGGCTTCAATTTCAAATTTAGCAGACAAAATAGGGAAAGAATAGGATTGCACACCAGGGACGTGCAGTCACTAGAGGCAAGGGAGGCGGAGCCTCACCAGTCTCCTCAGGAAAAAGAAAGAAATTTAAATATATTTTTTTAAATAATTAAAGCCAAGATAGTTGCTACCAGATTCCAGCTCACAGTGGCTTGGTGTCTGCTTTGTGTTAACCAAAGCAGGAGGCAAGAGAACTCGGGGCCTCTTTTCCATAAGGAATTTTTCGCCTTCTAAAAGTTAATAAAGAGTTGAAAGGCAAAGAAGTTCAGATGGAAAAGAGGCACTAATTCTCCCGCCTCCTGATTTGGAAGCAGCCAATTGTGTCTTCTTGAGCACGCTTACGTTGGGCGGGGCGTGCTTCAGAGGAAAGAGGAGTGGGCGAGAAGGAGGAGGCTGCCTCTTTGCTGCAGACCTGGGTGCTTGGCGGGGAAGTTTTTGGAGGAGGGAAGAATCCAACCTAGCTTTGGGCACGTAAACCCGGGACAGGCGAGATCAGAGTGCGGCGGGACCGGCTGGAGGACGCTCGATGGATGCTGGGCGCTTTCGCCTGGAGAAAGTTGCTTCTCCCGGGGGTAGCCAGGCTGCCTTGGGCCAGGGAGGGGGCGCCGGGGGCAGCGGGGGCTAGGAAGGGGCGGCTAGGAGAGCGGTGTGCAAGTGAAGCAATCTGGCGACCGGGTCGAACGACCAGTCCCGGTCGATAGTCCACCCTAATAAGTGTAATAGGTTTTAATCGAATAATTATCCGAATTTGGGCCCTATAATTTAGATGTTAGGCCGGCGTTTGCAAGGTGGTTGAAAGAGATATGCACAGCTCGATAATAGGATATCGACCCGCTGAGCCCAACAGGCCACTCCAGGGCGATTTCCCTCCATTATGCAGCCTCTTTACGCGGCTTGGAGAAGCAGCGGACGCAGGCCAGGACAGCGGGAGGGGGGCAGCGGGGCACTTTGCATCGTGGGAGCCACCAAGCACCTTTGCTGCAGACCCGGGCGCTTGATTGCTTCCGCGATGCAAATCCCCCCCGCCGAGGCTGGCCGCTGCTCTGCTGAGCCTCACCAGGTATCAACCTCCCCGCACGTCACTGTTGCACACCAACCTTTTACGTTACAGGGATTATTTTCTTTTTATTATTTATCTCTCTGTTTCTAGATATTGTATGGTTCAGCTCCTGAAGTTAGGACAAAAGACCAAGCTCCTTTTTACCAACAGATGTTGCCAAATATGAACATTCAGTACAGGGGAATTTCTCAGTTATTGCTATATTTCGCATGGACATGGGTGGGTATGTTGTTAGTAGACAACGAGAGTGGTGAAATGTTTCTGCGCAGGGTGCTTCCCATGGCTACCCAGAGTGGCATCTGCTTTGACTTCGTTGCAAGATTTCCCAATCCTGTTCATTCAAATAATCTGAAAAAGATGGTCGAAATAGGACTTAATATGTACAGATTGGTTATGAAAAGTAATGTCACTGTGGTAGTAGTTCACGGTGAAAGTGGTAACATGATAACTCTAAGATTTCTTTCCAGTAATTTGAAAGATAATGATTTCCCACTATGGACAAAAGGGAAAGTTTGGATTATGACGATCCAAATGGATTTCACATCAAATCCCGTTCACAAAAATAAGGATATGGTTTTCCTTCATGGGGCTTTATCTTTTGCAGTTCATTCAGAGAAGGTTCTGGGATTCAAGCAATTTGTTCAGATGAGAAAACCTATCTTGGAAAAGGAAGACAGTTTTATCAAGACCTTCTGGAAAAATGCCTTTGGGTGTTCCTTCCACACATCTGTAATAGAAAAGGCAAATGGGGCCACTTGTACTGGAAAGGAGAAACTGGAGGTCCTTCCTACATCTGTCTTTGATATGGAAATGAGTGGCCACAGCTACAGTGTCTACAATGCTATCTATGTGGCTGCACATGCTTTGCATGACTTCGTTTCATCTATAATGAAATACAGAGCAGGGGGGGAAGTCAAGGGGAAACTTTTGAATCAACATCTATGGAAGGTAAAATCCCCCAAATGTATACAATGGTGTAAGACTAAGTAAATGAGAAATACAGTATACCATTAATATATCCATATGTAATGCTATGTAAATATATAAAATGAAGAACCCCTATAAAATTAGGAATTCATTAGAGTCACAAAACTCTATAAGCTAAAGTTATATATAAAAATGTTGTTTCTGCCTTTCAAACACCTGCATATTTATAATTTAGTAAGACTAAGCATGATTTATTTCTAGATTACAAGCATATAATTTATTTTAAAACATTGTATTCTATATATTTATTTGGGCCAAGACCAATATGTTATTTTGCTTATTTGGTATTATGTTTTTCCTTATATATTTTTCTTATATGTTTACTGAACGTACTAATTTTGAGAATCCAAAAATGTACTCAAAATGTACTCAAAACTTACGCAAAATGTACTCAAATGTACTCAATATCTTTTAAAGGAAATCCATGGAGATGGTTGTCATTTCTGTACTAGACACTTTTAAAGAGTGTAAAATGGTCCTCATCAATACAGTTGTAACATTTAAAAGATTTCTGCAACATTCACCCCTTATACTCTTTTTTTACTCTTCTCAACATAAACTTTTTTCTCAATTATCTCAATTATTTTTTTACAAACCCGCTAGAAATAATTAGTCTTTTTTAAATTGCTGAATAATCCGATCTAGTATTTTATTTTATTTCTTCTGTTTCATTGTGGTGCTATGAAGATTTTCTAATCATTGTTACAATACGTAATGTTATTATTGTGATTTTTATTATCTTTCATGTTTTATATACATTGAAAGGATTTCTTATTTATATACTTTAAAGGGGAGAAAGAGTGCTGTTTTACATCCTGATATATCTCTATTTGGCTCATTTTCTGATTTAGCTCAACTACATTATCGGAAGAATTGTATTTAATAATAGTGCTGGGCAACAAATTGGGTTCAATGAAAATTTATATATATATATATATATATATATATATATATATATATATATATATATATATATATGTTGCATTTGTGCTGATTGTGCTGACACTAAATATATATATTATATAATATATATATTTAGTGTCAGCACAATCAGCACAAATTTATCAGCACAAATACAACATATATATATATATATATATATATATATATATGTGTGTGTGTGTGTGTGTGTGTGTGTGTGTGTGTGTGTGTGTGTGTCTGTCTGTCTTTGGCTATTCGGGTTTTCTCCCGCGTAAAATTAGAAGTGTCTTGGCGACGTTTCGACGAAGTCTCATTCGTCATCTTCAGGCTTCGTGCTTCCAGGAGCAATGTGAGATCTTGGCTGTTTCTTCCTTTTAACTGCCAGTGGGGGGTTGAGCTGATACACTATGTGTATCTAGCCTAGCTGATCGACTTAGAAAGTCATTCATTCATTGATGTTCCAAATAAGGTATGTAGGGTAGGTGGAGAGAAAGGTGTAGGCAACAAAGAAAGTGCACACCTAGCATGTAACTTGTATGCAAAAACATTCCCATTCTCTAAAAGCCTTACAGATGTTCAAAAACAAAGAAAGGCAAGGAACACTTGTATATAATAATGGCTCTGTAAAGTGATATTTTTATTGGCAACAAATTAAGTATTGTGGTCTATATCTTTTCACGGAGGCAAAAAGTTGTTCAAATCTTTTCAACCCAAAACCAGACTTTGCTGTCTCACATTATTATATAAAAAGAAAATATAATGGAAAGATACTTCTACAAATACTGAAAGACACTTCAGAGATGCTAATTTTTCAAACATAAAGCTTTCCTATTTTTCATTTTTTTTAAATTTATGGACAGACCCAGCCACTTTCACTCTGTAATGGGAAGTGCTATTCAGGCTACAGTAAGATTAAAATAGAAGGGAAACTATTTTGCTGCTATGACTGTCTCCGATGTCAGGAAGGGATGATTTCTAACAGGGAGGGTAAGAGATATTGTATATATATACCTCACTGAATGAATCAGGTTGTCAAATGTACCACGGGAAATTTTCTGTTTTCTGCCAAATCTTTCACTTGGCAGATTAGACTATAAAATAGGGATAAGTAATTGAATGGCAACCATGTACATTATTAGTAGCAAGAAGTGGATTTATGCAAATAGAAGTTGTCAATTTCCTTAACATATGGCATATATTTTTCAGAAATAAATTGGCTGTCCTCACTTTGAACACACGTACATTTGGTTTTAATACTTTCAATGTAACTTCAACATCTATAATTTCTTTCATAGACATGGATGAATGTTTTCAATGCCCAGAAGATCAGTATCCCAATGAGGAGCAGGTTTTGTGTCTCCCCAAATCTGTAACATTCTTGAACTACAAAGAAACCTTGGGAACAGTTATGGCTAGTTCTTCTCTTTTCTTCTCTTTAATCACAGTTGGAGTCCTTTGGATCTTTATTAAGCATCAGGAGACTCCCATCGTCAGAGCTAACAACCAAAACCTCACATATGCCCTCCTTGTGGCTCTCCTGTTATCATTCCTCTGTACTTTGCTATTCATTGGGAAGCCTCACAAAGTGACATGTCTCCTTCGTCAAACTGCTTTTGGCATCATCTTCTCAGTGGCCATTTCTTGTGTTTTGGCCAAAACCATCATTGTGGTTCTAGCTTTCATGGCTACCAAGCCAGGGTCCAAGATGACCAAGTGGGTGGGGAAAAGACTTGGCACGTTTATAGTATCCTGCTGCTCCTTTATTCAAATTAAAATTTGTGTTATATGGCTGATCATCTCTCCCCCATTCCCAGATGCTGACATGAAGTCAATAGCAGAAGAAATCATTCTGGAGTGCAACAAAGGATCTGCCTTCATGTTTTACGGTGTCTTGGGTTATATGGGCTTCCTTGCCATTGTCAGTTTCACACTGGCCTTCCTAGCAAGGAAATTGCCTGATGCTTTCAATGAAGCCAAGTTTATCACCTTCAGCATGTTGGTCTTCTGTAGTGTTTGGTTGTCCTTTATTCCAGCATATCTGAGTTCAAAGGGAAAATATATGGCTGCTGTGGAGATCTTCTCCATTATAGCTTCCAGTGCTGGATTACTGCTTTGTATCTTTTCTCCCAAGCTGTACATCATTGTGCTGAGACCTGGTTTGAACAAAAAAGAGCAGCTCAAAAGAGAAAAGGACAGAATAACATAAATTCTTATCACTGCTGCCTATTTTGCATCAGATATGAGGAAGTGTGGAGCCACGTGATCTTGCAGTTAAGGCACGAAGTTAGAAACTAGGAGAGTGTGAGCTTTACTATCACCTCAGGCATGTTGCTGTTCTTGGGAAAATTTGAAAAGCATGTGTAATATTAGACACGTTTGCCACCTTGAATTATTTATTTATATAAAAATAATAAAAGGGCAGGGAAATTAAAAGAAATAAATATTAATCCTCTTTCAAAATTTATATCTCGCTTTTTTAGTTGAAAATTTACTTAAAAAAACAATTATTTATTATATGTACATAATGTAGGTTCACTGAGAGTTTTAAAAAGTTATTTAAGTGGAATGGTAATGTATTTCAAATAACCGCATCTTAAAGAAATGTCTTAGATGCATAGGTCTATTATCTGGCTTATTTAAAGATGAAAGTAAATATCTACAAATCTGCTCATCTTGATTTCCATTGGGGGAAGGTGCACTTCCCTATTCTCTGTCCAGAGAGAAAGAGAGATTGGTCCCTTTACTGATGAAACAATTTTCATGTTTGTCCTATGATGATGGAAAAGAGTACAATAGAAGAAAGAAAAAAAGAATAGGAAAACTATTCTTTGCATGCATTTTAATCAGTAGGAGCAATTATTCTGACAAGTGAAATATCCAAATCAACCATTCAAAAAGAGAGTGCTACACACCAGATGGTAGTACAAACCAGTAAATGAAAACTGTGCACAATGTGCATCTGATAAAAAAACAAAGTTGAAATGAAATACATCTATATATTAAGAATCATATGGCTCATTTTTCTCTAACTCGACATTTTATTCCCTCCCATTATTAAATGCAAAGCAAAAACAACTTACAAATAATAGTAGGCAAGCAAAGGAAAATGGCACTCCTAAGTTGTGTGTAACCTCTGCAAATTAATTTGTCGAAGGACTGCAAATTAATTTGTCGAAGGAAAAAGAAAGCATTATGTTTTCCATTTAATGAGACACCCATCCTCTAGCTCTGTGTAATGCACTGCCAATATTAACATGTTCATTTGGAAAACATCAAGAGGCTTCCAGAATAGACCTCCAAAATAAGGACAGGACTGACTTTCGAGCAATCATTCTAATGTTACTTTAGTGGGAAATGTTTTTATCTCTATTGCACCAACCTAGGAGTTCTTTGTCAGAGAAGGTTGCTCACAGCTACAGATCAATTTCACAGCTGGTCATGCAACTCATGAGGAATATTAAATAATTAACCAGACCATTCAAGGGGTGAGGTAGACCAGACAGGAAACATGGCCGGATGATTTAACAACTAAGCAAAAGTATCTGAGAATGAACAAAGCAACATTGCCTTGACTGTTGCAACTTGGAGATATTTACAGTCTGGTTTCTGATCTTGAATATTTGGCACTATAAACTAGTAGCACACTAACCAAGACTGTTAAAGATGAATCTCAAAGACAAACTGCTATATTCAACGCGCTGGAAGCCATGTTTCTAATGAATTTGGGTCAGGTTGCATATAAGATTCCCAATTCTAAATGCTGTATCAGTGACCTTCTGCCTTTTCTTCACAAGGAATACAAACCAGGAGACCTCAACATTGTAAGCTTTCTATCTAAGATTTACATATTTTATAAACTGATGGACTTCATTGAATCACCCTCTGCTGTTGGCAGCAGATTACTGCAAGGTTTGTTTTCTGTTGCAAGTATTATCACATCTCAATTTGCCAACAAACCATAGAGGGAGGGAGAAGGAGATAGAATATATCCCAGAGAGCAAGATGTCAGCATGAGAACCAAGGACATTCCAGCAGATGTTTACAGAAACTGAAAAGACTTCCCCACACCAATATCCAGAGACCGTATTGGACAATGTGACAAGCTAATTGGGGGTGGTGGTGGTGGTGGTGGTAGGATTGGAACTTTAACTATAGGGAAAGATCTAGACCTGGTTTTGTCATTAAACATGCCCAAATGATGTACTCAATAAAGTTTTGCATAGAGAGGCTAGATCGTCTCGATCATATTTGTTTTGATTGGATTCATCCATAGGAACCTTGACATAATCTTTTGGATTATGTTTACATTCTGTAAATTTATTTCAGTATTCTTCTTAAGTAATACAAGCCTCTAATTTTCTTCTTCAATTATTTTCTTGCGATTCATCTTCCCTCAAACTATATTCAACAAGTAATCTTGTCTTACTTCTTCAATGACACATCTGGACCAGGACATATTGGATATTTGGGTTGCTGATAATACCCAATTTTATACCAAGTCATAGGCTTTAAAGGAGAAGCTATCAATGTTCTATCATGTAGAATACTGATGCCTGTAAGGAAGAAAGATTTGATATTTCTATGTTGAGGTTCTCATCAATACCAGTAGTGTCTTTGGATGGGTAAAGGGGGAAAAAGGTTTGTCATTTGGAGATTCATTATAGACTCACAGTTGCTATTGGAAATGTAGGTGGAAGCCATGACTAAAGGACTCCATTTCTGGCTGGTGCACCAGTTCTTTCTTCCTTTGAGGCAGGTGGAGCTGGTTACACACCCAATTCTATGGATTTGACATGGAACAACGTTTAATGCCTCCTGTAAAGTTACACCTAATCCAAAATGCTGTAGTATTTGAGATAATGGAATTGTAATGTTATGATGGTATAATAGCAATTTGAGAGCACATATATTGATTATGGATTGAGCTGTGATGAAAACTAAAAACACTGATTTTAACATGTAAATCCTTTTATGGCTTAGCACCACCTGAAAGAAAGGGCCTTTTTGAGAAACTTTCCAACATTTGGAAGAATATGGTAGATGAAAGGTGATGATGGATAGATAGATGGATGGATGGATGGATGGATGGATGGATGGATGGATGGATGGAAGGATGGATGGATGGATAGATAGATAGATAGATAGATAGATAGATAGATAGATAGATAGATAGATAGATAGACAGATAGACAGATAGACAGACAGACAGATGATAGATGGATAGATAGATGATAGATGATGGACTGATAGATAGATAGATAGATAGATAGATAGATAGATAGATAGATAGATAGATAGATAGATAGATTATAGAAAGACAGATAGACATATATCCGAATTTGACTGGTATCAAATGCCAATGAGGTATAAACTTCCATTGAAGTTCTTGATGAATTATAGGTTATTTTTTTTAAAAAAAAATCATTGGATTACAGTATCATTTTTTAAATAATTATTTTATGATTATCTGACATGAGGCAGATATTTTTCTTATTTTTGTTATGTAAAATGTATTTTATTTTATTGTAATTTAATTTAACATATTGTATATTTCCTTTTAACATTTCAGGTATCCACAACAGCTGTGAGACTATGGTAGAATATCAATCAAACAAATAAGCAATTTGTAAATTAATGTAAAGCCATATGGCTTTAAAAACAAGAATAACTTTTTCCCCTGTCTTCATATAAATGTGGAAAAGTTCTTTATTTCTTGCTGTACAGTTGTTACGTGCCATGGTTTCCTAGCACTTGAATTCTGAATTGTTGATCTTTCAATTGTCATTATCAATTCCCACATCATTGTTTCAACTTCATCTCCTAGTGGACAAAAGGTTGTTGTGGAGACAAGTACAAGTATAAATACTCTTAATGAGGTAGAGCTTGGGGAAGTTTCAACTGGCTTAAGATCAAACACTTTTACACATTATCATGATATTTGCTACCTTGGTCTTGGTGCTTTTGCCTGACATGATGTCCAGGATTCCAAGTGATAAATGCAGGACTAACGACCCTCTGCCTTTTCTTCACAAGCAATATCAGTCAGGAGATTTCTTAATTGTGGGCATTTTCTCTCAGATCTACATCTACTATAGAACAATAGACTTCAAGAAACATCCATCTGAGGAGCTTTTTCACACTATTGTGTAAGATGTTTTTACACAGAGACAGGAAAAGAGAAAGAAGAAAAGGATACAGAGCGGAAAGAGGAAGACAAAAAAGATCCCTCTTTTTTACCAAACCACACCTTGGGGTTCCATATCTATAATGCCTACTTTGATCCAAGTTGGACATACCGAGCCTCATTGGAGCTCTTCTTTACAAAGGGGCAATTCATACCTAACTACAACTGTGATGCTCAAAACAGACCAAAAGCAGTCATTGGACGCCCTTCATCAGACATCTATCTATACATGGCTAATATCCTTTCCCTGTACAAGATGCCACAGGTATGTTCCTTCCATGGAATTAAGAGGCAGGAGATAAAAATCCATATAATATATTTTCTGTAAAAATGTTCAAGGGAAAAAAAAATGTTGTGATTGTAATAAAAGGGATGCATTAGGGGCAATTCAGGTTGCTAGACACTACAAGTACATTTTGGCACATTTTGATTATGTCACAGCACATTATCTTTTCAGCTTTTTGATATTTAAAGGGGCCAGGCAAAATTAATGGGGATATTATACATTGCCCAGAAGTAATATTTCATTGGTTATTTTAGAGAAAGTGTTGCTAAAACATGGTGGAGCATGATCAGAATTTCAAACAGGGTCTGGAAAAACTTGAAGATTATGCTTTCCAAACATTACTTAAAACATGATTGCAACTATAATAAAATTGTATTTTGCTGTATTTTTCAGCAAAATCAATCTTCTCCAGAGTGAGTACAAGGTTCACTCAATCTAGTATTCAGGATTTTTTTAAGGACTTAGTGTTGATTATTTTTCAGTTTCTTTCTGGCCTACTAATTTTGTCCTTGGAAATAAGATGAAATTCATGGGAAATATTGCATCAGTAGTATTTAAAAGAACTAGAGGATATTTTTACCAATTAAATAATATATTGTAAATTAATATTTATCTTAATTTATAATATTTAATTTGAAGTGTACAAATTGAATTAAATATTTAAATGATATAGTTTGTGCTCTTCCAACTAAATCTTGTGTCTTGGATAAGATATTGAGTTTATTCTATAAGTTTTTCTATGGTGACATAACATGATATGATTCATCTCTGAATTGTGAACTGGTGTTCTAATGGAACTGTGACCAGCTCAGCCTTGGAAGTGATGGCATGACAATCTCCATGCACAGAGGGAGGTCTGCTGATTGAACTTATTTTCTTAAGTTATGACTAAAGCTGAACTGTCCTGCTCCACTAGCTCAGCTTGAATATGAATGTGAAACTTACATGGAATCTGGTTTCAGTTTCTAATTTAGTGGACAAAATAGGGAAAGAATATGATTGCAACTTTAAGATGATTTCACTTTAAAGTGATTTTTTGCAGTGATTTTTTTGTTTTTATTGTCTATCTCTCTGTTTCTAGATATTATATGGTTCTGCTCCTGAAGTTAGCACAAAAGAACAAGCTGCATTTTACCAACAGATGTTGCCAAATATGGACATTCAGTACAAGGGAATTTCCCTGTTATTGCTATATTTTGCATGGACATGGGTTGGGATGTTGTTAGTAGACAATGAGAGTGGTGAAATGTTTCTGCGCAGGGTTCTTCCCATTGCTACCCAGAGTGGCATTTGCTTTGACTTCATTGCAAGATTTCCCAAACCTGTTCATTCAGATAATCTGAAAAAGTTGGTTGAAATAGAATTTAACATGTATAAATTTGTTATGAAAAGTGATGTCACTGTGGTAGTAGTTCACGGCGAAAGCGGTAACATGATGACTCTAAGATTTCTTTCCAGTAAGTTAAAAGATAACGATTTCCCACTATGGAAAAAAGGTAAAGTCTGGATTATGACAATACAGATGGACTTCACATCACTCTCCTTTCAAAGAAATAAGGACATGGTTTTCCTTCATGGGGCTTTATCTTTTGCAGTTCATTCAGAGAAGGTACTGGGATTCAAGCAATTTGTTCTCACAAGAAACCCTATCTTGGAAAAAGAAGGCAGTTTTATCAAGACCTTCTGGGAAAATGCCTTTGGGTGTTCCTTCCGCACACCTGTAATAGAAAAGGCAAATGGGGGCACTTGTACTGGAAAGGAGAAACTGGAGGTCCTTCCTACATCTGTCTTTGATATGGAAATGAGTGGCCACAGCTACAGTGTCTACAATGCTATCTATGTAGTGGCACATGCTTTGCATGACTTCTATTCATCTATAATGAAATACAGAGCAGGGGGGGAAATCAAGCAGAAACTTTTGAATCATCATTTATGGAAGGTAAAATCCCCCAAAAGACAATTTGCAGATGTCTCACTATATCTTTCTTCTAGATTTCTTTAAAAAAATCATTCTTCCAAGAATTTATTTGTCCAATCTAGGTGAAACTGTGAAGCCTTTTTAAATATAAATTTAGCTATTTACTTTTTAACGGTCTAAGACCAAGTTAATGTAAAATATAGCATTAATATATCCATGTGTAAAGTTATGTAAATGTATAAAAAAGATGAAACCCTATAAAATTAGGAATTCATTAGAGTCACAAAACAGTTTCAATAACTTAAATTTATGCATGAAAATGTTTCTTCTGTTTTTCAAACACCTGCGTATTGATAATTTAGTAAGAAACATGATTTCTTTCTAGATGACATGCACATTATTTTAAAACATTGTATTCTATATATTTATTTGGTCCAAGACCAATATGTTATCAAGACCAATATGTTATATAGGTCATTTGGTACTAATTCCTTATGGGTTTTTCTTATATGTTTACTGAAGCTGCTAATTGTGAGACATTTCTGAAATCCAAGGAAATTATTGAGATTTCTGTACTAGAAACTTTAGAAAAAAAAATGGAGGTCCTCATTATTACAACTTTAAAATTTTAAAGCCTTCTGCTTACATTCAGCCCTTATACTCTTTTATACTTGTCTCAATATAAATTTGTTTCCCCATTATCTCCATTATTTTTTTACAAATCCGCTAGCAATTAGTAGTCTGCTTGAAATTGCTGAATTGTCCGATCAAGTATTTTATTTTATTTCTTTTGTTTCATTGTGGTGCTATGAAGATTCTGTAATCATAGTTACAATCAGTAATGTAATTTATTTTTATAAATTTTATTTATAAAATTGTAATTTATTTGATAGTTTTTTATAATCTTTCATGTTTACCAAACCTTGAAAGAATTTCTTGTCTATATACTTAAACTAAACCACAGTCATCGAGCAAACACAGTCCCAGCACTTGATATGTATTTTGGGTGTAGAGCCAAGAACATTTGCTGCAACCATTAGAGATGAATTGGGAATTCATACAATTCATGCGCTATCCAAAATTAGTGCATGTAACTATTGTTGCAAAGTCAATTAAATGGAGACTGATAGCCTCCCCCAGTTATGTCTACTATTACAATTACAATCACAAATCTCCTGGGTCACCAAACTAACAATTTTTGTAAGAAGCTGTGGCCTTCATGTCTCTTGTGTAACAGGAGAACAATTCAAGAAAAGAGCTGCCCAAAGAATTAAGGATATAGAAGCACAAAATGATATAGCTATCCTTAGTAAGGTGGGTTAGATGAAATGGCTGAGCAACTACAAATGTATTTTTCAAGTAGACACCTTCTGAAGTTACAACTGCCAAAACATCTTAGGGAGATATTTATATGAGCGAGATTTGAACAGCTTGAAACAATGGTCAGATATGGGAGATTCCATTTCATACCCTACAATGAACATTTCTGCATTTGTGGAGTGGAAGAGGTAGAAGATATTGCTCATATCCTCTTTGATTGTTGCTTGCATAAGGGGGTGAAAGATAGGTACCTTGGTCTATTTACCAAATGAATAACCCATTGGAATCCCCATATCAAAAACACTTACTTTATGTGAGGTCAGAAGCTGAAAATAAAATTTAACACAGAACAGTACTTAAACAAAATAGTTCTGTTGAGATCTTCATACGTGGAACTGATTGGGGTAGATTGTAAGGATGACACTGAAATATTTTATGTCACTTTATTCTATTTTACATATTTATGTATTAAATTATATTGTATCTTATCCTATAACTATTGTATTTCACCCCACTCTTATTTTAAATTGTTTGTATAGGATTTTATTGGTGATATATGTTTGAACCTTACGTTTTTATATGGTCTATAGGCTAATATAATACATGTAAGATTGAGATTGTCTTGGCAACGTTTCGGCGAGGTCTCACTTGCCATCTTCAGGCTATTATTTTCGGCTTTGTGTTTGTGTGAGTAAAGCGTGGTCGAAGCTGCCATCTTTCTATAAATTTTGGTGTGTGTGTGTGGAGTACTGCCTTTGTTTCATTAAGTGGATTGATTGGCTGTGGGGAATAAACTATTCCTTCCCTGAAGAGCTGGCTTGCGTGTCCTGTTTTTCTACAACAGTGTGGTTGTACCATGATTGGTAGATTGGTGCTCATTGGTGCTGGCTGTGTGTCCATTGTTGTTTTGTGTTGTAACAGCTTGGGTGGTGGGTGGGGCTCGTTTATTGACCAGATCTGGTTTCCAGATGTCTGGTAGGCAGGAGGTATCATCATGTTTATTCATGTTGTGGGGGTGTTTCTCTATTTCGATGGCTTCCATAATTATTCTCTTGTTGAAGTGTTCAGTTTTGGAGATTAATTTGGTTCCGTCAAAATTAATTTCATGTCCCCTGTAACTTTAAGGTGCTAGAAAAGGGAGGAAGTTTTTTTCTTTCTTTTTACTGCGTTCATGTGTTCTGCGATGCGTGCATTTATTCTCCTATGAGCCATCTGCTCAGGACATTACATCACAGAACTCAGGAGGTTACAACGCAAAGGCTCAGGATATAATAATGCAGCCAATCACCCAGGAGGTTGCAGCACAGTACTCAGGATATCACTACAATAGAGCTCAGGATGTCATCACACAGCCCACTACCCAGGTCATTACAACACAAAAGAACAATAGGCACACAGCCAGTAACTCAGCCTCACAGAACATTACGAAACAGCCGACTAATCTGCAAACATCAACTTCATCAACCAATCAAGATATTACAACACAACCAAAAAATCCGCTTACAGCAACAAAGCCAGCACTACACACAAACACACGCACACACACAAACACCAATATTTATAGAAAGACAACAGCTCCGATCACGCTTTGCTTGCACAAGCACGAAGGCACCAGCCTGAAGATGGCAAGTGGGACCAAATTGAAACATCGCCAAGATATTCTCAATTGTGTGTGTGTGTGTGTGTGTGTGTGTGTGTGTGTTTGTGTGTGTGTGTATCATACATAGTGATATGTTGATATATCTCTATTTGGCTTATTTTCTGATTTAGCTCAATTACATTATCCGAAGGATTGCATTTAATAATAGTGCGGGGCAAAAAATTGGGTTCAATCAAAATGGAGAATTAGAGACTGGATTTGATATCATCAATTGGATCACATTTTCAAATTTGTCTTTTAAGAAAGTCCAAGTTGGAAGCATAGACCTCAAGGACTCCAATGAAAAAATGATCACAATTTATGAAGATGATATTGTGTGGCCAAGTAGATTTAACCAGGTATGGATCACTCACATTGAGCTCAGTCCAGATTTCACTACTTATAAAGCTCACTTTAGAGCCACACTATTTCACCACAATTACCTTCAGAAATAGAATTATATTCTCTTCCTGAAGCCTCTCCAGCCTAGTTTGTTTTTTTTTTATGTCAGAAGCATCATCGTTAAAAAAATGGGGACCATTTAAAAATATAAAATACAAGGTAAAAATATTGACAAATTAAACAGACTTTGCCCAGAAACTAGCAATATTCATTGTGTTTCCTAACACTGCCATGAGGTCCTCAAATGTACACTGAATGAGGCACAAAGGGGAGGCATACATATGTTTTGTTGTCTGAATGACACCACAATCACAAAGAATAGAAGCAACTGGATATCCCCATTTGTTCATGGTGTTCCTGGATATTGCTGTACTCATGTGCTGTCTACTCAATGGTTTCCATACATCTCAGTTTTTGTCAGACCCAGATGTCAGCTCCTCCATTGCTTCCACCCATTATTAGTTATTTCTAAATTTCCATGAATCTGCTTTCAAATTCTTCAAAGTCTTCCATCAACCTAAAAAATATTTTCCTGGAATTTCCTGGAATTTAGTCTCTGCTGAGATGGTTAAAGGCTACAGAGAAGGTCCTGGACATATCTGGATGTACCTCTACCTCACCAAATGAATTGGGTTGACAAATGTACCATGGGAAAATGTTCTGTTTTCTGCCAGTGGTTTCACTTGGCACATTAGATTATAAAATAGGGATAAATAATTGAATTGTAAGCATGTTCGTTATTGGTAGCAAGAAATGGATGTATGCAAATATAAGTTGAGGTCAACTAACAACGTTAGTTGAAATTAATTGGAAGTCCTCACTTTGAACACTTGTACAGTCAGTTTTTATTGTTTCAATGCAACTTCAACATCAATATTTTCGTTCACAGACATGGATGAATGTTTTCAATGTCCAGAAGATCACTATCCCAATGAGAAGCAGGTTTTGTGTCTCCCCAAAATTGCAACATTCTTGAACTACAAAGAAACCTTGGGAACAGTTATGGCTAGTTCTTCTCTTTTCTTCTCTCTAATCACAGTTGGAGTCCTTTGGATCTTTATTAAGCATCAGGACACTCCCATTGTCAGAGCTAACAACCGAAACCTCACATATGCCCTCCTTATTGCTCTCCTGTTATCATTCCTATTTACTTTGCTATTCATTGGGAAGCCTTACAAGGTGACATGTCTCCTTCGTCAAACTGCCTTTGGCATCATCTTCTCAGTGGCCATTTCTTGCGTTTTGGCCAAAACCATCATTGTAGTTCTAGCTTTCATGGCTACCAAGCCAGGGTCCAAGATGACCAAGTGGGTGGGGACAAGACTTGGCACATTTATAGTATCCTGCTGCTCCTTTATTCAAATTAAAATTTGTGTAATATGGCTGATCATCTCTCCCCCATTCCCAGATGCTGACATGAAGTCAATAGCAGAAGAAATCATTCTGGAGTGCAACAAAGGATCTGCCTTCATGTTCTATGGTGTCTTGGGTTATATGGGCTTCCTTGCCGTTGTCAGTTTCACACTGGCCTTCCTAGCAAGGAAATTGCCTGATGCTTTCAATGAAGCCAAGTTTATCACCTTCAGCATGTTGGTCTTCTGCAGTGTTTGGTTGTCTTTTATTCCAGCATACCTGAGTTCGAAGGGAAAATATATGGTTGCTGTGGAGATCTTCTCCATTATGGCTTCCAGTGCTGGATTACTGCTTTGTATCTTTTCTCCCAAGCTGTACATCATTGTGCTGAGACCTGGTTTGAACAAAAAAGAGCAGCTCAAAAGAGAAAAGGACAGAATAACATAAATTCTTATCACTGCTGCCTATTTTGCATCAGATATGAGGAAGTGTGGAGCCACGTGATCTTGCAGTTAAGGCACGAAGTTAGAAACTAGGAGAGTGTGAGCTTTACTATCACCTCAGGCATGTTGCTGTTCTTGGGAAAATTTGAAAAGCATGTGTAATATTATATGCTTGCTGCCTTGATAAAGGCAGATCCCTGATATTCAAGATGGTTTTGGAAAAGAAAATAATGATTGCTGATGCATTATAGATAAAGAAGAAAGCCCCAAAATATCCCACCCAAAGTCAGTCTGTGATTCATTTATTATCCAAAGATTTTTAATTGTGTCGACCATTTTTAGGTATGGACTATGTTTAGGTGACTAGTCCAGAAAAGACATAGATATTCTTGTCCACGTCAACGAAGGAATGAGACAAGATTGCTGAATATAATTTGAGGGAAGATTAATTGCAGGAAAATAACTGAAGTATAAAATTAGACTCATGTATTAGTTAAGAATACAGAAATAAATTTACAGAATGTCATCAAAAAGCCTATTTCAACCCAAGTAAATCAAACTTGTCCACTAATATTGTACTTCAAATAGGGCTTACAAAACCTTTGCTAGACCAATTCTTGAATATAGCTCGTCTGCCTGGAATCAGCACTGTATATTGAATATTAATACAATTGAGACAGTCCAGAAGTATACCACTCCTCTGATCACAATAGAATACCCTATGCCACTTGACATTTTGGGCTTGGAGAACCTAGAACTTTACCGTCTACAGTCTGAACTAAGCGTAGTACACAAAATTATTTTCTACAATGCCCGACATCTCAACAACTACTTCAGCTTCAACCTCAATCATACATGGGCAAACAATAGATACAAACTCAAGGTAAAGAACTCTAAACTCAATTGCAGAAAATATGGCTTCAGCAACATAGTGGTCAATGCCTGGAATGCACTACCTGACTCTGTTGCTACATCCCTGAGCCCACATAATTTTAACCTAAGACTACATAACATGGACATTACCCCATTCCTAAGATATCTGTAAGGGCCATGCTTAAGTGCACCAGAGTGCCTACCATACTTGTCCTACTGCCTCCATTTATTTGTACCCATTTACTCTCTTCATATTTAAGTTTATACTTATACCTGTAACATTGTACATGTTTACAAACTAACTAACTAAATAAATAAACAAACAAACTATCAAGACAATCCAATCTCTCTATAACTTTACTGAGTATATCACTTGGGCATGTTTTATGGCAAAACCAAGTTTGGGTCTTTGCCTATAGTTAAAGTTCAAATCCTACCACTACCCCAATTATCTCAGGTCCCATCGTCCAATATGGTCGCTGAATATTGGTGTAGGGAAGTCTTTTCAGTTTCTGTAAACACCTGTTGGAATGTCCTTTGTTCTTATGCTGACATCTTGATGTTGGGGACATATTCTATCTCCCTTTCCCTCCCCACATGGTTTGTTGGCAAGCTGAGATATGATAATAGTTGCAACAGAAAAATCTTTAGACACTTGTCAGATTACTTGAGGTTGGTTCAATGAAGTCCATCATGTTATAAAATATGTAGATCTTAGACAGAATGCCTACAATGTTGAGGTTTCCACCTAAGAGGATGAACAAAGTGAGATGTGTATCACTTGTCATTCTATACAATAGATTGCTGGCCTTCCTAGCAAGGAAATTGCCGGATGCTTTCAGTGAAGCCAAGTTTATCACCTTCAGCATGTTGGTCTTCTGTTTGGTTGTCTTTTATTCCAGCATATCTGAGTTCAAAGGGAAAATATATGGTTGCTGTTGAAATCTTCTCCATTATAGCTTCCAGTACTGGATTATTGCTTTGTATCTTTTGTCCCAAGATGTACATCATTGTGCTGAGGCTTGATTTAAACAAAAAAAAGAGCAGCTGAAAAGAAAAGAAAAAAGGACAGAATAGCCTAAATTCTTATCGCTGCTGCCTATTTTGCATCAGATATGAGGAAGTGTGGAGCCATGTGTTCTTGCAGTTAAGGCACTAAGATAGAAACTAGGAAAGTGTGAGCTTTACTATCATCTCAGACTTGTCCCTGTTTTGGGGAAATTTTCAGAAGCAAGTAATATTAGACATGTTTGCCCCCTTGAATTATTTATTTATATAAAAATAATAAAAGGGCGGGGAAATTAAAACAAATAAATATTAATCCTCTTTCAAAATTTATATCTCACTTTTTTAGTTGAAATTTTACTTTAAAAAAACAATTGTTTATTATATGTACATAATGTAGGTTCACTGAGAGTTTTAAAAAGTTATTTAAATAGAATGGTAATGTCTTATATGCATAGGCCTATTATCTGGATTATTTAAAGACCAAAGTAAATATCTACAAATCTGCTCATCTTGATTTCCATTGGGGGAAGGTGCACTTCCCTATTCTCTGTCCAGAGAGAAAGAGAGATTGGTCCTTTTAATGATGAAACAATTTTCATGTTTGTCCTATGATGATGGAAAAGAGTAGAATAGAAGAAAGAAAAAAAGAATAGGAAAACTATTCTTTGCATGCATTTTAATCAGTAGGAGCAATTATTCTGACAAGTGAAATATCCAAATCAACCATTCAAAAAGAGAGTGCTACACACCAGATGGTAGTACAAACCAAGTAAATGAAAACTGTGCACAATGTGCATCTGATAGAAAAACAAAGCTGAAATGAAATACATCTATACATTAAGAATAATATGGCTCATTTTTCTCTAACTCAACATCTTATTCCCTCCCATTATTAAATGCAAAGCGAAAACAACTTACAAATAATAGTAGGCAAGCAAAGGAAAATGGCACTCCTAAGTTGTGTGTAACCTCTGCAAATTAATTTGTCAAAGGAAAAAGAAAGCATTATGTTTTCCATTTAATGAGACACCCATCCTCTAGCTCTGTGTAATGCACTGCCAATATTAACATGTTCATTTGGAAAACATCAAGAGGCTTCCAGAATAGACCTCCAAAATAAGGACAGGACTGACTTTCGAGCAATCATTCTAATGTTACTTTAGTGGGAAATGTTTTTATCTCTATTGCACCAACCTAGGAGTTCTTTGTCAGAGAAGGTTGCCCGCAGCTACAGATCAATTCCACAGCTGGTCATGCAACTCATGAGGAATATTAAATAATTAACCAGACCATTCAAGGGGTGAGGTAGACCAGACAGGAAACATGGCCGGATGATTTAACAACTAAGCAAAAGTATCTGAGAAAGAACAAAGCAACATTGCCTTGACTGTTGCAACTTGGAGATATTTACAGTCTGGTTTCTGATCTTGAATATTTGGCACTATAAACTAGTAGCACACTAACCAAGACTGTTAAAGATGAATCTCAAAGACAAACTGCTATATTCAACGCGCTGGAAGCCATGTTTCTAATGAATTTGGGTCAGGTTGCATATAAGATTCCCAATTCTAAATGCTGTATCAGTGACCTTCTGCCTTTTCTTCACAAGGAATACAAACCAGGAGACCTCAACATTGTAAGCTTTCTATCTAAGATTTACATATTTTATAAACTGATGGACTTCATTGAATCACCCTCTGCTGTTGGCAGCAGATTACTGCAAGGTTTGTTTTCTGTTGCAAGTATTATCACATCTCAATTTGCCAACAAAGCATAGAGGAAGGGAGAAGGAGATAGAACATATCCCAGACAGCAATATGTCAGCATGAGAACCAAGGACATTCCAGCAGATGTTTACAGAAACTGAAAAGACTTCCCCACACCAATATCGAGAGACCGTATTAGACAATGTGACGAGCTAATTGGGGGGTGGTAGGATTTGAACTTTAACTATAGGGAAAGATCTAGACCTTGTTTTGTCATTAAACATGCCCAAATGATGTACTCAATAAAGTTTTGCATAGAGAGGCTAGATCGTCTCGATCATATTTGTTTTGATTGGATTCATCCATAGGAACCTTGACATAATCTTTTGGATTATGTTTACATTCTGTAAATTTATTTCAGTATTCTTCTTAAGTAATACAAGCCTCTAATTTTCTTCTTCAATTATTTTCTTGCGATTCATCTTCCCTCAAACTATATTCAACAAGTAATCTTGTCTTACTTCTTCAATGACACATCTGGACCAGGACATATTGGATATTTGGGTTGCTGATAATACCCAATTTTATACCAAGTCATAGGCTTTAAAGGAGAAGCTATCAATGTTCTATCATGTAGAATACTGATGCCTGTAAGGAAGAAAGATTTGATATTTCTATGTTGAGGTTCTCATCAATGCCAGTAGTGTCTTTGGATGGGTAAAGGGGGAAAAAGGTTTGTCATTTGGAGATTCATTATAGACTCACAGTTGCTATTGGAAATGTAGGTGGAAGCCATGACTAAAGGACTCCATTTCTGGCTGGTGCACCAGTTCTTTCTTCCTTTGAGGCAGGTGGAGCTGGCTACACACACAATTCTATGGATTTGACATGGAACAACGTTTAATGCCTCCTGTAAAGTTACACCTAATCCAAAATGCTGTAGTATTTGAGATAATGGAATTGTAATGTTATGATGGTATAATAGCAAATTGAGAGTACATATATTGATTATGGATCGAGCTGTGATGACAACTAAAAACACTGATATTAACATGTAAATCCTTTTATGGCTTAGCACCACCTGAAAGAAAGGGCCTTTTTGAGAAACTTTCCAACATTTGGAAGAATAAGGTAGATGAAAGGTGATTGGCACCTTTGGTATCAAATGCCAATGAGGTATAAACTTCCACTGACGTTCTTGATGAATTATAGAAGGTTATTTTTTTTAAAAAAAACAAGTCATTGGTTTACAGTATCATTTTTTAAATAATTATTTTTTGATTATCTGACATGTGGCAGATATTTTTCTTATTTTTGTTATGTAAAATGTATTTTATTTTATTGTAATTTAATTTAACATATTGTATATTTCCTTTTAACATTTCAGGTATCCATAACAGCTGTGAGACTATGGTAGAATATCAATCAAACAAACAATTTGTAAATTAATGTAAAGCCATATGGCTTTAAAAACAAGAATAACTTTTTCCCCTGTCTTCATATAAATGTGGAAAAGTTCTTTATTTCTTGCTATACAGTTGTTACATGCCATGGTTTCCTAGCACTTGAATTCTGAATTGTTGATCTTTCAACTGTCATTATCAATTCCCACATCATTGTTTCAACTTCATCTCCTAGTGGACAAAAGGTTGTTGTGGAGACAAGTGCAAGTATAAATACTCTTAATGAGGTAGAGCTTGGGGAAGCTTCAACTGGCTTAAGATCAAACACTTTTACACATTATCATGATATTTGCTACCTTGGTCTTGGTGCTTTTGTCTGACATGATGTCCATGATTCCAAGTGATAAATGTAGGACTAACGACCCTCTGCCTTTTCTTCACAAGCAATATCAGTCAGGAGATTTCATAATTGTGGGCATTTTCTCTCAGATCTACATCTACTATAGAATAATAGACTTCAGGAAACATCCATCCGAGGAGCTTTTTCACACTATTGTGTAAGATGTTTTTACACAGAGACAGGAAAAGAGAAGGAAGGAAAGGATACAGAGTGGAAAGAGGAAGACAGGGATAGATGGAAAGTCTTCGTATATAGGAATATATATCTATGGACAATAGCTTATAAATAATTAGATGATGGATGGATGGATGGATGGATGGATGGATGGATGATAGATAAATGGCAGATTGATAGAGGATAGATAGATAGATAGATAGATAGATAGATAGATAGATAGATAGATAGATAGATAGATAGATAGATAGATAGACAGACAGACAGACAGACAGACAGACAGACAGACAGATAGACAGACAGACAGACAGACAGACAGATGTAATGAACATTAAACTGAGTTGACCAATATAATGCATGATATTTTGGGAACTATGCATTTTGACAATATAATATATAATGTTTATTTTAGGGTCATAACTCCAATGTATCAGCACATCCTCGCTTTAGAATTTGCCATCATGAAAATCAATAAAGATCCCTTTATTTTACCAAACCATACCTTGGGGTTCCATATCTATAATGCTTACTTTGAGCCAAGTTGGACATACCGGGCTTCATTGGAGCTCTTTACAAAGGGGCAATTCATACCTAACTACAACTGTGATGCTCAAAACAGACCAATAGCAGTCATTGGAGGCCCTTCCTCTGACATCTATCTATACATGGCTAATATCCTTTCCCTGTACAAAATGCCACAGGTATGTTGTTTCCATGGAATTAAATGGCAGGAGATAAAAATCCATAAATATTGTGATTGCAATAAAATGGGTAGATTTTAGGAAATTCAGGCTGCTAGACACTACGAGTGAATTTTGGAGTGTTTTGGTTGTACCACAGCACCTTAATTCTTCAGCTTTTTGATGTTTCAAGGGATTGTGCCATTAATGGGGATATTATACATTGCCCAGAAGTAATATTTCATTGATTATTTTAGAGAAAGTGTTACTAAAAACATGGTGGAACATAATATCCTTTCCCTGTACAAGATACCACAGGTATGTTGCTTCCTTGGAATTATGTGGCAAGAGATAAAAATCCAAATAATATTTTTTCTTTAAAAATCTTCAAGGAAAAAGTATTGTGATTGTAATAAAGGTGATGCGTTTTAGGAAATTCAGGCTTCTAGAGACTACAAGTGAATTTTGTTATTTTTTTGTTATATTATGCCATCTTAATTCTTCAGATTTTTGATGTTTCAAGGGGCCGGACTATTAATGGGGATATTATACATTGCCCAGAAGTAACATTTTATTAGTTACTTTAACAAAAGACTTGTTAAACCCGTGGTGGAGTGTGATCAGAATTGCAAATTTGGTCTCAGAACACTTGAAGCTTGAAGATTATGCTTTTCAAGCTTTACTTAAAATATGTTTGTAATTATAATTATAATACAATTATATTTTGCTGTATTTTTCAACAAAATCAATATTTTCCAAAGTGAGTATGATCAAGTTTCACTCAGTCTAGTATAAGGGATTTATTGACGGAGTGAGTATTGATTTTGTTTAAGTTTCTCTCTGGCTTGCTAATGTTCTCCTTGGAAATAAGGTTAACTACTCTGGAAATATCAGTAGTATTTAAAGCAGTGGAGCAGTGGTGGGTTCCTACCATTTTGCACCGGTTCAACTGGCAGAGACCTAGGCCTGCCACATCCCCGAACAGGTTCTCCTATGGCGCAGCCATCTAGATAATATCCTTTCCATGTACAAGATTCCACAGGTATGTTCCTTCCATGGAATTAAGAGGAAGGAGATAAAAATCCATATAATATATTTTCTGTAAAAATGTTCAAGGAAAAAAAAATGTTGTGATTGTAATAAAAGGGATGCATTAGAGAAAATTCAAGTTGCTAGACACTACAAGTACATTTTGGCACATTTTGATTATGTCACAGCACATTATCTTTTCAGCTTTTTGATATTTAAAGGGGCCAGGCAAAATTAATGGGGATATTATACATTTCCCAGAAGTAATATTTCATTGGTTATTTTAGAGAAAGTGTTGCTAAAACATGGTGGAGCATGATCAGAATTTCAAACAGGGTCTGGAAAAACCTGAAGATTATGCTTTCCAAACTTTACTTAAAGCATGATTGCAACTATAATAAAATTGTATTTTGCTGTATTTTTCAGCAAAATCAATCTTCTCCAGAGTGAGTACAAGGTTCACTCAATCTAGTATTCAAGATTTTTTTAAGGACTTGGTGTTGATTTTGTTTCAGTTTCTTTCTGGGCTGCTAATTTTCTCCTTGGAAATAAGATGAAATTCTTGGGAAATATTGCATCAGTAGTATTTAAAAGAACCAGGGGATATTTTTACCAATTTAATAATATATTGTAAATTAATATTTATCTTAATTTATAATATTTAATTTGAAGTGTACAAATTGAATTAAATATTTAAATAATATAGTTTGTGCTCTTCCGACTAAATCTTGTGTCTTGGAAATCCCAGACATGGAGTTTATTCTATAAATTTTTCTATGGTGACATAACATGATATGATTCATCTCTGAATTGTGAACTGGTGTTCTAATGCAACTGTCAACCACTGACCAATTTTGATGATGCAACTCAGCCTTGGAAGTGATGGCATGACAATCTCCATGCACAGAGGGAGGTCTGCTGATTGAACTTATTTTCTTAAGTTATGACTAAAGCTGAACATTCCTGCTCCACTAGCTCAGCTTGAATATGATTGTGAAGCTTACATGGAATCTGGTTTCAGTTTCTAATTTAGTGGACAAAATAGGGAAAGAATATGATTGCAACTTTACAGTGATTTCACTTTAAAGTGATTTTTTACAGTGATTTTTTTTCTTTTTATTGTTATCTCTATTTCTAGATATTGTACGGTTCTGCTCCTGAAGTTAGCACAAAAGAACAAGCTGCATTTTACCAACAGATGTTGCCAAACATGGACATTCAGTACAAGGGAATTTCTCTGTTATTGCTATATTTCGCGTGGACATGGGTTGGGATGTTGTTAGTAGACAACGAAAGTGGTGAAATGTTTCTGCGCAGGGTGCTTCCCATGGCTACCCAGAGTGGCATCTGCTTCGACTTCATTGCAAGATTTCCAAAATCTGTTCATTCAGATAATTTAAAAAAGTTGATTGAAATAGGGTTTAACATGTATAAATTTGTTATGAAAAGTGATGTCACTGTGGTGGTAGTTCACGGTGAAAGTGGTAACATGATGACTCTAAGATTTCTTTCCAGTAAGTTAAAAGATAATGATTTCCCACTATGGAAAAAAGGGAAAGTCTGGATTATGACAATACAGATGGACTTCACATCACATCCCTTTCAAAGAAATAAGGACATGGTTTTCCTTCATGGGGCTTTATCTTTTGCAGTTCATTCAGAGAAGGTACTGGGATTCAAGCAATTTGTTCTCACAAGAAACCCTGTCTTGGAAAAGGAAGGCAGTTTTATCAAGACCTTCTGGGAAAATGCCTTTGGGTGTTCCTTCCGCACCTCTGTAATAGAAAAGGCATATGAGGCCACTTGTACTGGAAAGGAGAAACTGGAGATGCTTCCTACATCTGTCTTTGATATGGAAATGAGTGGCCACAGCTACAGTGTCTACAATGCTATCTATGTAGTGGCACATGCTTTGCATGACTTCTATTCATCTATAATGAAATACAGAGCAGGGTGGGAAATCAAGCGGAAACTTTTGAATCATCATTTATGGAAGGTAAAATCCCCCAAAAGACAATTTGCAGATGTCTCACTATATCTTTCTTCTAGATTTCTTTAAAAAAATCATTCTTCCAAGAATTTATTTGTCCAATCTAGGTGAAACTATGAAGCCTTTGTAAACATAAATTTAGCTATTTACTTTTTAATGGTCTAAGACCAAGTTAATGTAAAGTATAGCATTAATATATCCATGTGTAAAGTTATGTAAATATATAAAAAAGATGAAACCCTATAAAATTGGGAATTCATTAGAGTCACAAAACAGTTTCAATAAGCTAAATTTATGCATGAAAATGTTTCTTCTGTTTTTCAAACACCTGCATATTGATAATTTAGTAAGATTAAACATGATTTCTTTCTAGATGACATCCACATTATTTTACAACATTGTATTATATATATTTATTTGGTCCAAGACTAATATGTTATATAGCTCATTTGGTATTAATTCCTTATAGGTTTTCTTATATGTTTACTGAACCTGATAATTGTGAGACATTTCTGAAATCCAAAAACATATTCAAAATTCAATTTCTTTTAAAAGAAATCCAAGGAAATTATTGAGATTTCTGTACTAGAAACTTTTAAAAAATATATGGAGGTCCTCATTATTACAACTTTAACATTTTAAAGCTTTCTGCTGCATTCAGCCCTTATACTCTTTTATACTTGTCTCAATATAAATTTGTTTCCCCATTATCTCCATTATTTTTTTACAAATCTGCTAGAAATTAGTAGTCTGCTTGAAATTGCTGAATTGTCCGATCAAGTATTTTATTTTATTTCTTCTGTTTCATTGTGGTGCTCTGAAGATTCTGTATTCAGAGTTACATTCAGTAATGTAATTTATTTTTATAAATTTTATTTATAAAATTGTAATTTATTTTGTAGGTTTTTATAATCTTTCATGTTTACCAAACCTTGAAAGGATTTCTTGTCTATATACTTTAACTCAACCACAGTCATCGAACAAACACAGTCCCAGCACTTGATATGTATTTTGGGTGTAGATCCAAGAACATCTGTTGCAGCCATTCGAGATGAATTGGGAATTCATACAATTCATGCACTATCCAAAATTAGAGCATGAACTATTGTTGCAAAGTCAATTAAATGGAGACTGATAGCCTCCCCCAGTTATGTCTACTATTACAATTACAATCACAAATTTCCTGGATCACCAAACTAACAAATTTTATAAGAAGCTGTGGCCTTCATGTCTCTTGTGTAACAGGAGAACAATTCAAGAAAAGAGCTACCCAAAGAATTAAGGATATAGAAGCACAAAATGATATAGCTATCCTTAGTAAGGGAGGTTAGATGAAATGGCTGAGCAACTACAAATGTATTTTTCAAGTAGACACCTTCTGAAGTTACAACTGCCAAAACATATTAGGAAGATATTTATGCGAGCGAGATTTTAACAGCTTGAAACAATGGTCAGATATGGGAGATTCCATTTCATACCCTACAATGAACATCTCTGCATTTGCGGAGTAGAAGAGGTAGAAGATATTGCTCACATTCTCTTTGATTGTTGCTTGTATAAGGGGGTGAAAGATAGGTACCTTGGTCTATATACCAAACGAATAACCCATTGGGATCCCCATATAAAAAACACTTACTTTATGTGAGGTCAGAAGCTGAAAATAAAATTTAACACAGAACAGTACTTAAACAAAAGAGTTCTGTTGAGATCTGCATACATGGAACCGATTGGGGTAGATTGTAAGGGTGACACTGAAATATTATTTTATGTCATTTTATTCTATTTTCCATATTTATGTATTAAATTATATTGTATCTTATCCTATAACTATTGTATTTCACCCCACTCTTATTTTAAATTGTTTGTTTAGGATTTTATTAGTAATATGTGTTTCAACCTTATGTATGTATGTGGCCTATAGGCTAATATATATATTTTCCTGTGTAAGATTGAGATTGCCTTGGCAATGTTTTGGCGAGGCCTCACTCGCCATCTTCAGGCTGGTGTTTTCGGCTTCGTGTTCATGTGAGTAAAGTGTGGTCGGAGCAGCTTTCTTTCTATAAATTTTGGTGTGTGTGTGTGTGGTGCTGGCTTTGTTTCATTTAGTGGATTGATTGGCTGTGAGGTTGTATCATGATTGGTAGATTGGTGCTCATTGGTGCTGGCTGTGTGTCTGTTGTTGTTTTGTGTTGTAATGGCCTGGGTGGTGGGTGGGGCTTGTTTATTGACTAGGGCTGGTTTCCAGATGTCTGGTAAGCGGGAGGTATCATCACGTTTATTGATGTTGTGGGGGTGTTTCTCTATTTCCATGGCTTCCATAATTATTCTCTTGTTGAAGTGTTCAGTTTTGGAGATTAATCTGGTTCCGTCAAAATTAATTTCATGTCCTATAACTTTAAGGTGCTGGAAAAGGGAGGAAGTTTTTTCTTTCTTTTTACTGCGTTCTTGTGTTCTGCGATGTGTGCATTTATTCTCCTATTAGCCATCTGCTCAGGACATTACATCACTCAGGAGGTTACAACGCAAATGCTCAGGATGTAACAACGCAGCCAACCATCCAGGAGGTTGCAGCACAGTACTCAGGATATCACTACAATAGAGCTTAGGATGTCATCACACAGCCAATTACCCAGGTCATTACAACACAAAAGAACAGGCACACAGCCAGTAACTCAGCCACACAGGATGTTATGAAACAACCGACTAATCTGCAAACATCAACTCCATCAATCAATCAAGATATTACAACACAGCTAAAAAATCCTCTTACAGCAACAAAGCCAGCACTCCACACAAAAACACACAAACACACACTAATATTTATAGAAAGACAACAGCTCCGATCACGCTTTGCTCGCACAAGCATGAAGGCACCAGCCTGAAGATGGCAAGTGGGACCGCATTGAAACATTGCCAAGATATTCTCAATTGTGTGTGTGTGTGTGTGTGTGTGTGTGTGTGTGTATCATACATTCTGATATATTGATATATCTCTATTTGACTTATTTTCTGATTTAGCTCAATTACATTATCCGAAGGATTGCATTTAATAATAGTGCCGGGCAAAAAATTGGGTTCAATGAAAATGGAGAATTAGAGACTGGATTTGATATCATCAATTGGATCACATTTTCAAATTTGTCTTTTAAGGAAGTCCAAGTTGGAAGCATAGACCTCAAGGACTCCAGTGAAAAAATGGTCACCATTTATGAAGATGATATTGTGTGGCCAAGCAGATTTAACCAGGTATGGACCACTCACTTTGAGCTTAGTCCAGATTTCGCTACTACTAAAGCTCACTTTAGAGCCACACTATTTCACCACAATTATCTTCAGAAATAGAATTAAATTCTCTCTCTAAAGCCTCTCCAGCCTAGTTTTATTTATTTATTTATTTGTGTCAGAAGCATCATAGTTAAAAAATGGAAAACATTTAAAAATATAAAATACAAGGTAAAAATATGTACAAATTAAACAGACTTTGCCCAGAAACTAGCAATAATATTCATTGTGTTTCCTAACACTGCCATGAGGTCCTCAAATGTACACTGGATGAGGTAGAAAGGGGAGGCATACATATGTTTTGTTGTCTGAATGACACCACAATCACAAAGAATAAAAGCAACTGGATATCCCCATTTGCTCATGGTATTCCTGGATATTGTTGTACCCATGTGCTGTCTTCCATACATCTCAGTTTTTGTCAGACCCAGATGTCAGCTCCTCCATTGCTTCCACCCATTATTAGTTCTTTCTAGATTTCCATGAATCTGCTTTCAAATTCTTCAAAGTCTTCCATCAACCTAAAAAAATCTTTTCCTGGAATTTCCTGGAATTTAGTCTCTGCTGAGATAGTTAAAGGCTACAGAGAAGGTCTTGTCTAGAAATTGATGATTTGAGTCTATCTCTCTGTATGCTGTTGTTAAGACATCTGGGTGTCCCTTGGACAACAGCTGGCGAATCCTTTCAATCCAGAAGTATCCAAAACATAGTGAGGTGCTCATTTCTACCTGTGACACTATGTGTTTGCAGTCTAGATGATAAACTTAGGAAGTCATTCATTGGTGATTCCTTGGATACCTTCTAGGGTAGGTGGGTAAATGGAGAAAAAGGAGTAGGCAACCAAGAGAGTTCATACCTTGTATGTAAATTCTATGAGAAAATGTTCCCATTTGCTAATTCCTCACAGATGTTCAATAGCAAAGAAAATGAAGGAACATTTGTAAACCAATGCCTCTGTAAAGTGATATTTATATTGGTGAAAAATTATGTATTGTGGTCTATATATTTGCACTGAGGCAAAAACTGTTTAAATCTTTTCCACCCAAAACCAGGCTTTGTTGTCCCACATTACTATATCAAAAGAAAAGTATAATGGAAAGATAATTCTAAAAATACTGAAAGACTAGTTTCCAAAGATAAACCTTTTCAATTTTTTTTTTAATTTATGGACAGACCCAGCCACTTTCACTGTGTAATGGGAAGTGCTATTCAGGCTACAGTAAGATCAAAATAGAAGGGAAACTATTTTGCTGCTATGACTGTCTCCGATGTCCTGAAGGGAAGATTTCTAACAGGGAGGGTAAGAGATATTGTATACCTCTACCTCACCAAATGAATTGGGTTGACAAATGTACCATGGGAAAATGTTCTGTTTTCTGCCAGTGGTTTCACTTGGCACATTAGATTATAAAATAGGGATAAATAATTGAATTGTAAGCATGTTCATTATTGGTTGCAAGAAATGGATGTATGCAAATATAAGTTGAGGTCAAGTAACAATGTTTGATATACATTTTCAGAAATTAATTGGAAGTCCTCACTTTGAACACTTGTACAGTTGGTTTTTATTGTTTCAATGCAACTTCAACATCAATATTTTCTTTCATAGACATGGATGAATGTTTTCAATGTCCAGAAGATCACTATCCCAATGAGAAGCAGGTTTTTTGTCTCCCCAAAATTGCAACTTTCTTGAACTACAAAGAAACCTTGGGAACAGTTATGGCCAGTTCTTCTCTTTTCTTCTCTTTAATCACAGTTGGAGTCCTTTGGATCTTTATTAAGCATCAGGACACTCCCATTGTCAGAGCTAACAACCGAAACCTTACATATGCCCTCCTTGTTGCTCTCCTGTTATCATTTCTTTGTACTTTGCTATTCATTGGGAAACCTCACAAGGTGACATGTCTCCTTCGTCAAACTGCTTTTGGCATCATCTTCTCAGTGGGCATTTCTTGTGTTTTAGCCAAAACCATCATTGTAGTTCTAGCTTTCATGGCTACCAAGCCAGGGTCCAAGATGACCAAGTTTGTGGGGACAAGACTTGGCACGTTTATAGTATCCTGCTGCTCCTTTATTCAAATTAAAATTTGTGTAATATGGCTGATCATCTCTCCCCCATTCCCAGATGCTGACATGAAGTCAATAGCAGAAGAAATCATTCTGGAGTGCAACAAAGGATCTGCCTTCATGTTCTATGGTGTCTTGGGTTATATGGGCTTCCTTGCCGTTGTCAGTTTCACACTGGCCTTCCTAGCAAGGAAATTGCCTGATGCTTTCAATGAAGCCAAGTTTATCACCTTCAGCATGTTGGTCTTCTGCAGTGTTTGGTTGTCTTTTATTCCAGCATACCTGAGTTCGAAGGGAAAATATATGGTTGCTGTGGAGATCTTCTCCATTATGGCTTCCAGTGCTGGATTACTGCTTTGTATCTTTTCTCCCAAGCTGTACATCATTGTGCTGAGGCCTGGTTTGAACAAAAAAGAGCAGCTCAAAAGAGAAAAGGACAGAATAACATAAATTCTTATCACTGCTGCCTATTTTGCATCAGATATGAGGAAGTGTGGAGCCACGTGATCTTGCAGTTAAGGCACGAAGTTAGAAACTAGGAGAGTGTGAGCTTTACTATCACCTCAGGCATGTTGCTGTTCTGGGGAAAATTTGAAAAGCATTTGTAATATTATATGCTTGCTGCCTTGATAAAGGAGGTTGCCTTATATTCAAGATGGTTTTGTAAAAGAAAATAATGATTGCTGATGCAAAAAAAGCCCCCAAATATCCCACCCAAAGTCAGTCTGTGATTCATTGATTATCCAAAGATTTTTAATTGTGTCGACCATTTTTAGGTATGGACTATGTTTAGGTGACTAGTCCAGAAAAGACAGAGATATTCTTGTCCAGGTCAACGAAAGAATGAGACAAGACTGCCGAATATAATTTGAGGGAAGATTAATTGCATGAAAATAACTGAAGTATAAAATTAGACTCATGTATTACTTAAGTATACAGAAATAAATTTACAGAATGTCATCAAAAAGCCTATGTCAATCCAAGTAAAGCAAACTTCTCCTGTAATATTGTATTGCAAATTAGGGCATACAACACCTTTGCTAGACCAATTCTTGAATATAGCTCATTTGCCTGGAATCAGCACTGTATATTGAATATTAATACAATTGAGACAGTCCAGAGGTATATCACTCCTCTGCTCACAATAGAATACCCTATGCCACTTGACATTTTGGGCTTGGAGAACCTAGAACTATACCATCTGCAGTCTGACATAAGCATAAAATTATCTTCTACAATGCCCTACTTGTTAACAACTACTTCAGCTTCAACCTCAATCATACATGGGCAAACAATAGATACAAACTCAAGGTAAAGAGCTCTAAACTCAATTGCAGAAAATATTGCTTCAGCAACATAGTGGTCAATGCCTGGAATGCACTACCTGACTCTGTTGCTACATCCCTGAGCCCCCATAATTTTAACCTAAGACTGTCAACATGGACCTCACCCCATTCCTAAGAGATCTGTAAGGGCCATGCTTAAGCACACCAGAGTGCCTACCGTACTTGTCCTACTGTCTTCATTTATTTGTACCCATTTACTGTGTTCATATTTAAGTTTATACTTATACTGTAACCTTGTACATGTTTACAAACTAAATAAAACAAACAAACAAACAATCAAGACAATCCAATCTCTCTATGCAAAACTTTACTGAGTACATTACTTGGGCATGTTTTATGGCAAAACCAAGTCTGGATCTTTGCCTATAGTTAAAGTTTGAATCCTACCACCACCCCAATTATCTCAGGTCCCATCGTCCAATATGGTCTCCGGATATTGATGTGGGGAAGTCTTTTCAGTTTCTGTAAACACCTGTTGGAATGTCCTTTGTTCTTACGCTGACATCTTGATGTCTGGGACATATTCTATCTCCCTTTCCCTCCCCACATGGTTCGTTGGCAAGCTGAGATATGAAAATAGTTGCAACAGAAAAATCTTTGGACGCTTAACAGATTACTAGAGGTTGGTTCAAATAAGTTCATCATGTTCTAAAATATATAGATCTTAGACAGAATGCCTACAATGTTGAGGTTTCCTCCTAAGAGGATGAACAAAGTGAGATGTGTACCATTTATTATTCTATATAGTAGATTAATGGAATTGTAATGAAAATTGAACAGTAAGGATTGTTATTTAAAGACAATTAAGGATAACCTAAGCCAAGATATGAAAAAATGGAGAGGGAACATGAAATATACTTACAATGGGAAATTATTGAGATTATAAAGACAGAATCACAAATGTGGGGCATGTAAGGATGCATAAATATAAATGTAATGATGAAAATAGCTTGGAATTGTAACCAGGGCTACATCTTGGCCAAAAATAGGCTAGGGGTGGTGGTTTTAAAAATACAATTACTATATATGTATACTTTTTTCTTTTTTTTAAAAAAAGGAAGAAGATATATGTCAAAATTAAACATGCATATTGAAAAGGAATTATAAACACCATCAACATAAAATGGAGCTCGCTTAGAGGCTGAAATACACCAAGTAAATGAGATGAAGAATGTGAAGTAGAGAAGAGAGGTAAGAGAAGAAGAGAGAGACAGGAGGGTGGGCAGGGGGAAAGAGAAGGAGAGAAAGAAGGAGTGGAAGGGGGAGAGAGGAGGAGAGAGAAAGGGGAAGTAGAGAAAGAAGGATGACAGAGGTAGGGGGAAGAGGAGAGAGGGGGAAGAAAGTGGTGGATAAGGTACCAATATGGTGTATGGAGAGCAGAAGAGCCAATAATTGTTTTTGGGAGTTGATGGTAAGACGAATTGATGTAAACACTTAATAATATAATGCGATGTTGGTTATGTAATAGTATACATGGGTTATATGTTATGAAAATGACATAAAATAAAAACTATATATAAAAAAATGTTGAGGTTTCCTCGTTTGTATTCCTTGTGAATAAACGGAAGAGGGTCACTGATGCTGCATTTAGAATTGGGAATCTTATATATAAAACCTGACCCAAATTCATCAGAAACATGGCTTCCAGCACCAGCACCTTGAATGTAGCAATTCCTCTTTGAGATTCATCTTTAACAGTCTTGGCTAATGTGCTATAGTTGCTAGTGACAAATATTCAAGATCAGAAACCAGACTGTAAATATCTCCAAGTTACAACAGTCAAGGGTTAAGGGTTAATGTTGCTGTGTTCTTTCTCAGATACTTTTGCTTAATTATTAGATCATCTGGACATGTTTCCTGTCTGGTCTACCTCACCCCTTATATGGTCTGGTTAAGATTTTCATATTTTTATCTATCTATCTATCTATCTATCTATCTATCTATCTATCTATCTATTATTTATTTATTTATTTATTAGACTTATATACCGCTTCATAGGGCTTTCAGCCCTCTCTAAGCAGTTTACAGATTTTTAGCAAATCGAGTCAGCAAATTGCCCCCACAGTCTGGGTCCTCATTTCACCCATCTCGGAAGGATGGAAGGCTGAGTCAACCTTGAGCCGGTGAGATTTGAACCGCTGAACTGCAGATAACAGTCAGCTGGAGTTGCCTGCAGTACTGCACCCTAACCACTGCGCCACCTCGGCTCCTATATTCTTCATGAGTTGCATGACCAGCTGTGGAACTGATCTAATTGTAATTTAATTGTAATTTAATAAATTTATATGCCGCCTAAACCCGTAGGACTCCGGGTATGTTGTATGCTTACAACATACAAAACTAAAAAGATAAAAAGTTAAAAAAGGGGAAAGAGAAAACAGATTTAAAAGCAACACACCATACACTCAATCTGGGTGGGGCTGGACCTCGTTCATGAGGTCAACAGCCCCAGGCCTGCCGGAATAGCCAGGTTTTAGTGGCTTTCCGGAAGGCCGAGAGAGTGGGAATCTATAGTTGTGGTCAACCTTTTCTGACAAATAAATCTTAGGTTGTTGCAATAGAGATAATGTTATGACCTAGGCTTCCTGAGAAAGCATATATCACAATCTTAGTCCCCAAAACCATATTTTATTCATACAGCTGGGAATTATGATCATTCACACCATGCAAGGCTTCACAAACAGTTTGTGAAGATTCTGACATATGTCTGCTCGAGTTGCCACAGTCTTTCATCAGAATGTTGATAAACATCCACCTTATCTCCCTGGGAATGCTTTCAGAGACCTAATTGCCAAATTAGTTTTCCAAGGCCAAGCTTAGCACAGTCAAACAGAACTTTTCAAAGCTTGCCCCAACCTGATGAACTAATTGCTTCCTGCAAAAGCTCACATCTCGTTCTCTCCTCTTTTATGTCTTATGGGGGAGGGGCAATCAACTCCAAGCCTTACTCCCAAGTTGAGCCTGTGTGTGCAGCTCTGCACACACTGGGAACAGGCTCCTGCTGTTATTCTGACTCACTGATGTCAGGCTCCGAGGCTCCTGAGGCAGCAAATAACTATCAGATAGCCTTGGTCCCCTCTTTGCCTCAGACACAGAGCCCTCATCCAAGCCTTCCCCACACTCCAGGGCCCATGTTCCTCTCCAACATCCTCACTGTCTGACTTTGCCGCCAGCTCCACAGGCTGACAGTGGACCACAACAGATAAGAAACATTCCCCACTGAATTAATATTAGAATGATTGCTAGAAAGTCCACCATGTCCTTATTTTGGAGGTCTGTTCTGGAAGCCTCTTAATGCTTTCCAAATGAACATGTTAATATTGGCAGTGCATTACATAAAGCTAAAGTTTCTCCATAAATGAAAGGACATAATGCTTACTTCTTTCCTTTGACAAATTAGTATGCAAGGGTTACACAAAACTTAGGAATGCCATTTTCCTTTGCTTGCCTACCATTATTTGTGAATTGCTTTCTCTTTGGCTTTAGTAACAGGAGATAATAAACTCTTGAGCTAGAGAAAAATGAGCCATATGATCCTTAATACTGTATATAGATATATTTTATTTCAGCTTTGTTTTTCTATCAGATGCACATTGTGCAGAGTTTGCTTTTACTTGGTTTGTACTACCATCTGGTGTGTAGCATTCCCTTTTTGAAAGGTTGATTGGGATCTTTCAGTTGTCATAATAATTGCTTCTACTGATTAAAATGCATGCAAAAACAACAAGTTTCCCCACTCTTTTTTTCTTTCTTCTATTCTACTCTTTTCCATCATCATAGGACAAACATGAAAATTGTTTCATCAGTAAAGGTACCAATCTCTCTTTGGACAGAGAATAGGGAAGTGCACCTTCCCCCAATGGAAATCAAGAGGAGAAGATTTGTAGATATTTACTTTGTTCTTTAAATAAGCCAGATAATAGGCCTACGCATCTAAGACATTTCTTTAAGATGCAGTTATTTGAAATACATTACCATTCTACTTAAATAACTTTTTAAAACTTTTAGTGAACCTATATTATATACATATGATAAACAATTGGTTTTTTTAAGTACAATTTCAACTGAAAAAGTGAGATAAATTGTTAGAGGTATCTCCGTTGGCAGACAGGAAGTAGCACAGTAGAATGTACAGCTAGAGAGAAGGAACGTTGCTAGTAGAAGAAACACACGAATAGAGTCTCAGACACTGCTAGTAAAAACAAGTAGCTTTACTACTAACAATAGCTTCACAAGCAGTGATAGTAGATGTGTGTCCAAACACAATTCAAAGAACAAACAATTGCTTACAATCACAATTCACGTTCCAGTAATCAAGCGAGCAAGTAGTCATCAAGCATAGGACAAGTAGAGAGAGAGAGAGTGAGCTTTCCTGACTCCCTCTTATTGCAAAGTTAATTACAGCTGATAAGTACATTCACCCATTTAAAGCAACATTAACCATTTGTTATTGTATACGAATCTATATTGCCTACCAAACACTAAGAGTATACTCCCAACATAAATTGTGAAGGAAGATTAATTAATCAATATTTATTTGTTTTAATTTCTCTGCCCATTTATTATTTTATATAATAATTCAAGGCAGCAAACATCTAATATTACTTGTTCCTCAAATTTTCCCAAGAACAGCTACATTCCTGAGGTGATAGTAAAGCTCACATTCACTTGTTTCTAACTTAGTGCCTTAACTGCAAGACCACATGCCCCACACTTCCTTATATCTGATGCAAAATAGGCAGCAGCGATAAGAATTTAGGCTATTCTGTCCTTTTCTCTTTTGAGCTGCTCTTTTTTTTTAGATCAGGCCTCAGCACAATGATGTACAGCTTGGGAGAAAAGATACAAAGCAGTAATCCAGCACTGGAAGCTATAATGGAGAAGATCTCCACAGCAACCATATATTTTCCTTTCGAACTCAGATATGCTGGAACAAAGGACAACCAAACACTGCAGAAGACCAACATGCTGAAGGTGATAAACTTGGCTTCATTGAAAGCATCAGGCAATTTCCTTGCTAGGAAGGCCAGTGTGAAACTGACAACGGCAAGGAAGCCCATATAACCCAAGACACCATAGAACATGAAGGCAGATCCTTTGTTGCACTCGAGAATGACTTCTTCTGCTATTGACTTCATGTCAGCATCTGGGAATGGGGGAGAGATGATCAGCCATATAACACAAATTTTAATTTGAATAAAGGAACAGCAGGATACTATAAACATGCCAAGTCTTGTCCCCACCCGCTTGGTCATCTTGGACCCTGGCTTGGTAGCCATGAAAGCTAGAACCACAATGATGGTTTTGGCCAAAACACAAGAAATGGCCACTGAGAAGATGATGCCAAAGGCAGTTTGACGAAAGAGACATGTCACCTTTTGAGGCTTCCCAATGAATAGCAAAGTACAAAGGAATGATAACAGGAGAGCAATAAGGAGGGCATATGTGAGGTTTCGGTTGTTAGCTCTGACAATGGGAGTGTCCTGATGCTTAATAAAGACCCAAAGGACTCCAACTGTGATTAAAGAGAAGAAAAGAGAAGAACTGGCCATAACTGTTCCCAAGGTTTCTTTGTAGTTCAAGAATGTTGCAATTTTGGGGAGACACAAAACCTTCTTCTCATTGGGATAGTGATCCTCTGGGCATTGAAAACATTCATCCATGTCTATGGATGATAGAAAGTATTTATTTTAAAGTTGCATTGAAAGAATAAAAACCAACTGTACAAGTGTTCAATTAATTTCTGAAAAATGTATGTCAAAAGCATACATGTTTGTCAAAAGTATGCCAAACAGCTCCGTACATTTACCAATAATGAACATGCTTACAATTCAATTATTTATCCCTATTTTATAATCTAATGTGCCAAGTGAAACCACTGGCAGAAAACAGAAATTTTTCCATAGTACATTTGTCATCCAATTTATTCAGTGAGGTAGATATATACAATATCTCTTACCCTCCCTGTTAGAAATCTTCCCTTCTGCACATCGAAGACAGTCATAGCAGCAAAATAGTTTCCCTTCGATTTTGATCTTACTGTAGCCTGAATCACACTTCCCATTACACAGAGAAAGTGGCTGGGTCTGTCCATAAATTATAAAAATAAAAAAATTGGAAAGCTTCATCTTTGGAAAAATGGCATCTCAGAGTCTTTAACTATACTTTTTTTTTCTTTTGATATAATAATGTGAGACAGCAAAGCCTGGTTTTGGGTTAAAATGATTTGAACAGCTTTTTGCCTCAGTGCAAACATATAGACCACAATACTTAATTTGTCTCCAATAAAAAGATCACTTTACAGAGCCTTTGATTTATAAATGTTCTTTGCCTTTCTTTGCTTTTGAACATCTGTAAGGCCTTTAGTGAATGGGAAGATTTTTGCATGGAAGTTACATCCAAGGTGTGAACTTTCTTTGTTTCCTACTCCTTTTTCTCCATTTACTCATCTACCTTAGACGGTATCCAAGTGATCACCAATGAATGACTTCGTAAGTCTATCAGCTAGCCTATATACACATAGTGTCACAGGTGGAAATGAACATGTTTTGGATACTTCTGGATTGAAAGGATTAGCCAGCTGTGGTCCAAGGGACACTCGAACGTCTTAACAGCAGCATACAGAGAAATAGACTCAAATTATCTTTTTTATTATTGAAAATTTAAAAAAAGCTTTTACAAATATTTACCTCCCCTCCCCCACCATCCCCACCCGAACCCAACCCCCTCCAACCTCCCCCCCCAACATCCCAGAGGAAATACAGGGTATATATCTTTAACAAGCATATTCTAAACTAAACTAAAAGAAAGTTAGTATCATCTTTCATTTGTGCTTTAACTCCTGTTTTGTTTGGCTAACTCTAAACAGATTATATCATTCCTCACTTTTTCAGTCATAAACTATCTGGAATTTCTAAGTCTCATATTTATTTTGAATATAGTCAATCCATCTTCTCCAGTTTATGTTTCTCATCTAAGTGATCCTTAAGATATGCTGATATTTTAGCCAACTCTGCTAAGTTTGTTACTTTTAATATCCATTCTTGAATAGTAGGCAAATCTTCCTTCTTCTAGTATTGCGCCAACAGTCTTGCTGCCGTTATTAAGTGCAAAATCAAGTTAGTCTCTATAACAGTACAATCAGTAGTTATACCTAACAGGAAAAACTGAGGGGTAAACTTTATCCTCTTTTAAAAAATATTTTGCATAATCCACCATATTTTTATCCAGAATGCTTTAACCTTTTTACAAGTCCACCATATATGGTAATATGTAGCATCTCCAGCATTTAGGTTGTAAATTCGTATACATACAAGCCAGTTTTTAAGGATCTAAATACCATCTATAAAATATTTTATAAAAAATTATCTCTCAGATTTTGGGTTTGCGTGACTCAAATTATCAATATCTAGACAAGACCTTCTCTGTAGCCTTTAACCATCTCAGCAGAAACTAAAATCCAGGAAAATCTTCTTTACGTCGATGTATGACTTTGAAGAATTTGAAAGCAGATTTATGGAAATCTAGGAAGAACTAATAATGGGTGGAAGTAATGGAAGAGCTGATGTCTGACAAAAATTGAGAAGTATGGAAACCATTGAGTAGACTGTACATGGGAACAACAAGATCCAGAAACACTCTGAACAAATGGGGATATCCTGTTGCTTTTACTCTTTGTGGTTGTGGTACTTGTTTCTGGACAAGGTCCTTTTAATTTGTACATATTTTAACATTGTATTTTATATTTTTTAATGTTTTGCCTTATTTTCACTGTAATGATTCTCATGCGAATAAACAAAAAAACTGTCTGGAGAGGCTTTAGAGAGAGAATATAATTCTATTTCTGAAGGTAATTGTGGTGAAATAGTGTGGCTCTAAAGTGAGCTTTAGAAGTAGTGAAATCTGGACTGAGCTCAATGTGAGTGGTCCATACCTGCTTAAATCTGCTTGGCCACACAATATCATCTTCATAAATGGTGACCATTTTTTCATTGGAGTCCTTGAGGTCTATGCTTCCAACTTGGACTTTCTTAAAAGACAAATATGAAAATGTGATCCAATTGATAATATCAAATCCAGTCTCTAATTCTCCATTTTCATTGAACCCAATTTGTTGCCCAGCACTATTATTAAATGCAATCCTTCGGATAATGTAGTTAAGCTAAATCAGAAAATAAGCCAAGTAGAGATATGTATCAGGCTATTGAACAGCACTCTTTCTCCCCAAGTATAGAGGCCAGAAATCCTTTCAAGGTTTGTAAAATATGAAAGATAATAACCACAATAATAAACTACATTACATTTTGTAATTATGATTACAGAATCTTCATAGCACCACAATGAAACAAAGGAAATAAAATTAAATACAAGCTCTGACTGTACCGCAATTAAAAGCAGACTAATTATTTCTAGCAGATTTGTAAAAAAAATAGTTCTAATAATGGAGAAACAGTTTATATTGAGAAGAATATAAAAGAGAAAATGAAGAAAAATGTTGCAGAACCTTAAAAAATGTTAAAATTGTAATGATAAGGACCTCCATAAATTTATTAAAAGTTTCCAGTACAGAAATGACAAGTGGTCCATGGATTTCTTTTAAAAGAAATTGAATTTTGAGTATGTTTTTGGATTTGAGAATGTTCTCAGAATTAAAAGTTTCAGTAAACATATAAGAAAAAAATATCTAACAAAAAAAGTAATACCAAAAGAGCAACATAACATATTGATCTTGGATGTCCAAATAAATATATGGAATACAATGTTCTGAAATAAATTATATGCATGTCATCTAGAAAGAAATCATGTTTAGTCTTACTAAATTATCAATATGCAGGTGTTGAAAAGCAGAAGCAACATTTTTATATCTAACTTTAACTTATAGAAACTATTTTGTGACTCTAATGAATTCTTAACTTTACATGGTTTCTTCTTTTTTTTCATGTTTACATAATATTACATATGGATACATTTATAAAATGTATTTTACATTTTTTACTTATTCTTAGATTGTAAAAAAAATAAACAGCTAAATTCATATTCATCAAAACTGCATCATTTCGCCTATTGTACAAATGAATATTTGGAGGAATGATTTTTTTAAAGAAATATAGTAGGAAGAAAGATTGAGACATCTGTAATTTGTCTTTTGGGGATTTTACCTTCCATAAATGTTGATTCAAAAGTTTCCCCTTGATTTTCCCAAATGCTCTGTATTTCATTATAGAGGAATAGAAGTCATGCAAAGCATGTGCCACCACATTGATAGCATTGTAGACACTGTAGCTGTGGCCACTCATTTCCATATCAAACACAGATGTAGGAAGGACCTCCAGTTTCTCCTTTCCAGTACAAGTGGCCCCATTTGCCTTTTGTATTACAGAGGTGCGGAAGGAACACCCAAAGGCATTTTCCCAGAAGGTCTTGATAAAACTGCCTTCCTTTTCCAAGATAGGGTTTCTCATCTAAACAAATTGCTTGAATCTCAGTACCTTCTCTGAATGAACTGCAAAAGATAAAGCCCCATGAAGGAAAACCATGTCCTTATTTCTTTGAAAGGGATGTGATGTGAAATCCATCTGTATTGTCATAATCCAGACTTTCCCTTTTTTTCATAGTGGGAAATCATTATCTTTTAACTTACTGGAAAGAAATCTTAGAGTCATCATGTTACCACTTTCACCGTGAATTACCACCACAGTGACATCACTTTTCATAACCAATCTGTACATGTTAAGTCCTATTTTGGCCATCTTTTTCTCATTTTCTGAATTAACAGGTTTGGGAAATCTTGCAATGAAGTCAAAGCAGATGCCACTCTGGGTAGCCATGGGAAACACCCTGTGCAGAAACATTTCACCACTCTCGTTGTCTACTAACAACATCCCAACCCATGTCCACGTGAAATATAGCAATAACAGAGAAATTCCCTTGTACTGAATGTCCATGTTTGGCAACATCTGTTGGTAAAATGCAGCTTGTTCTTTTGTGCTAACTTCAGGAGCAGAACCGTACAATATCTAGAAATAGAGAGAGAACAATAAAAAGAAAAAAAAATCACTGTAAAAAATCACTTTAAAGTGAAATCACTGTAAAGTTGCAATCATATTCTTTCCCTATTTTGTCCACTAAATTAGAAACTGAAACCAGATTCCATGTAAGCTTCACAATCATATTCAAGCTGAGCTAGTGGAGCAGGAATGTTCAGCTTTAGTCATAACTTAAGAAAATAAGTTCAATCAGCAGACCTCCCTCTGTGCATGGAGATTGTCATGCCATCACTTCCAAGGCTGAGCTGCATCATCAAAATTGGTCAGTGGTTGACAGTTGCATTAGAACACCAGTTCACAATTCAGAGATGAATCATATCATGTTATGTCACCATAGAAAAATTTATAGAATAAACTCCATGTCTGGGATTTCCAAGACACAAGATTTAGTCAGAAGAGCACAAACTATATCATTTAAATATTTAATTCAATTTGTACACTTCAAATTAAATATTACAATATCTAGAAACAAAGAGATAAACAATAAAAGGGGAAAAATCACTATAAAGTAAAAAGTTGATGTGCAATTTTGTCCACTAAATTAAAAGCTGAAGCCAAATTCCATGTAAATTTCACATTCATATTCAAACTGGAAGATTAATGGAGCAGGAATGTTCAGCTTTAGTCATGACTTAAGAAAATAAGTTAAATCAGCAGCTCTCCATCTCTGCATGGAGATTGCCATGCTGTTACTTCTAAGGCTGAGCTGCATCACCAAAGTAGGTCATTGGTTCAGAGATGCATTAGAACACCAGTTCACAATTCAGAGATGAATCATATCATGTTATGCCACCATAGAAAAACTTACTCTCCAACTTAAATTTCATCAAGATAAATATTAATTCACAATATGTTATTTAATTGGGAAAAATGATCCTCCAGTTCTTTCAATATTACTAATGCAATATTTCCAGAGAAGTTCATTTTATTTCCAAGGAGAACATTAGTAGGCCAGAGTGAAACTGAAACAAAATCAATAGTAAGTCCTTTAAAAAAAATCTGAATACTAGGTTGGGTGACCCTTATACTCTGGAGAATATTGTTTTTGCTGAAAAACACAGCAAAATACAGTTTTATTATAGTTGTAATCATGCCTTAAGTAAAGTTTGAAAAGCATAATCTTCAAGGCACAAGTGTTACCAGACCCAGATTGAAATTCTGATCACACTCTTTCTTGTGTTTAACAACTGTTTCCCTGAAATAACCAATAAAATGTTACTTCTGGGCAATGTATAATGTCCCCATTAATTTCCCAGCACCTTGAAACATCAAAAAGCTAAAGAATTAAGGTTCTGTGGCAAAACCAAAACACTCCAAAATTCACCTGTATGTGAATATTTATACAGAAAAAAAATATTATATGGATTTTTATCTCCTTAATTCCAAGGAAGCAGCATACCTGTGGCATCTTCTACAGGGAAAGGATATTAGCCATGTATAGATAGATGTCAGATGAAGGGCCTCCAATGACTGCCATTGGTCTGTTTTGAGCATCACAGTTGTAGTTAGGTATGAATTGGCCCTTTGTAAAGAAGAGCTCCAATGAGGCTCGGTATGTCCAAGTTGGATCAAAATAGCTATTATAAATATGGAAGCCCAAGGTATGATTTGGTAAAATAGAGGGATCTCTATTGATTTTCATGATGGCAAACTCTAAAGCGAGAATATGCTGATACATTGGAGTTATGACTCTAAAATAAGCATTATATATTCTGTCAAAATACATACTTCCCAAAATATCATGTATGGTATTGGTCAACTCAGTTTAATTTTCATAATATCTGGTGTCTGTCTGTCTGTCTGTCTGTCTGTCTGTTTGTTTGTCTGTCCGTCCGTCCGTCCGTCCATCCATCCATCCATCCATCCATCCACCCTCTATCAATCTACAACTTATCTACCAGTTCCATCCATCCTTCCACCCATTTATCCATCCATCATCTAATTATTTATAATCTGTTGTCCATCCTACATACAAAGACTGTCCTTCCTTTCCTCCCTCCCTCTTTCTGCTCTATGTCCTTTTCGTCTTTCTCTTTTCCTGTCTCTTTGTAAAACATCTTACACAGTGGTACCAAAAAGCTTCTTAGATGGATGTTTCCTGAAGTCTATCATTCTACAGTAGAGGTAGATCTGAGAGAAAATGCCCACAATTATGAAATCTCCTGACTGATATTGCTTGTGAAGAAAAGGCAGAGGGTTATTAGTCCTACATCTAGCACTGGGAATCATGGACATCCTTTCAGGCAAAAGCACTAAGACCAAGACTGAAAATATCATCATAATATATAAAAGTGTCTGATCTTAAGCCAGTTGAAGATTCCCCAAGCTCTACCTCATTAAGAATATTTCTACTTGCACTTTCCCACTAGGAGATGAAGTTGAAGCAATAATCTGGGAATTGATAATGACAATTGAAAGAACAACAATTCAGAATTCAAGTCCTAGGAAACTATGGCAGTGTAAACACGTGTACAGCAGCCTGTAATTATTGACAGCAGTGAAAAATTAAAAGAAATGAAGAATTTTTCCACATTTATATGCAGACAGGAAAAAAAAATCTTCTTTTAAAACAACATGGCCTTATATTAATTTACAGATTATTTGTTTGTTTGATATTCTACCATAGTCTCACAGGTGTTGAGAATACACAAAATATTAAAAGGAAACATGCAATATGTTTAACTAAATTAAATTAAAATAAAATAATATACAATCTACATAAGAAGAAAAATAAAAAATAAAATATTAGCCACATTCCAGATAATAGTAAAATAATTATTTTAAAAATGATGCTGTACATCAATCCTTTTTTTAAAAAAAAACACCCTATAATTCAACAACAACTTCAGTGGATATTTATACCTCATTGGCATTTTATACCAGTCAGATGTATGTCTATCTTTCTATAATCTATTCATCCATCCATCCATCCATCCATCCATCCATCCATCCATCCATCCATCCATCCATCTATCTATCTATCTATCTATCTATCTATCTATCTATCTATCTGCTTTTAGCTGAACTCAATCAATATAGGTGCTGTCAAATATCCATTATATCATCATAACATTAAAAGTCCATTATCTCAGAGACTGCAGAAGTTTGGATTAGGTGTAACTTTAGAGGAGTCTTTAAATGCTGCCCCTTGTCAAAGGCATAGAATTGTATATGTAGCAAGCTTCACCTGCATCAGATAGAGAAAGAATTGGTGCACCAGCCAGAAATGAAGTCCTTTAGTCATGATTTCCATCCACATTTCAAGTAGCAACTGTGAGTCCAGAATGAATCTCCAAATGACAAATCTGTTCTTCCCTTACCTTTCCAGAGACACAAGTGGCATTATTGGAGAATATCAATGTACAAATATCAAATCTATCTTCTTCAGCTTCTGTTCTCTCTAGTCTTGACCCTTACAGGCATCAGTGTTCTACATGATACAACACTGATAGCTTCTCCTTTAAAGCCTATGAGATGGTATGAAATTGGGTATCATCAACTCAGATATCAAATGATATTTCCTGGAAAGTTCATGTATTTGAAAAGGAATAGGGGGAAACGATCAATTCTAATAAGCCAAGCTTATAAGAGACCTTTCATCTCCTACTACCACAGAGTAGAATCATTCACTAAGGAAGGAGCAAAATACCATTAAACAGTGGTCAAAGAAGAGAGGTTTTCTTTTTCTTTCTTTTTTTAAAGAAAGACTTTGGGCACTAATTCCATACAGGACTTGATAAAGTTCCTTCAGTAGAGTAACCAATGATCTCAGGCTATGATATGGGCTATTACTTGATTGAAAAGGGTCTAGATAATCAATGAAGATGCTGAGCTTGATCAGAAAGGTCAGCAGTTCAGCGGTTCAAATCCATAGTGCCATGTAATGGAGTGAGCTCCTATTACTTGTCCCAGCTTCTGCCAACCTAGCAGTTCAAAAGCATGTAAAATGCAAGTAGAAAACTAGGAGCCACCTCTGGTGGGAAGGTAATAGTGTTCCGTGTGTCTTCAGCATTTAGTCATGCCGGCCACATGACCACAGAAACATGTTTGGTCAGCGCTGGCTCTTAGGCTTTGAGACGGAGATGAGCACTGCCCCCTATAGTCAGGAATGACTAACGAGGGAACCTTTACCATTAGGTGCTCAACAATTTTCCCCCACCAAAAAATTTTTGGAATTTGGCTAGCTCATATCTTTTGAGGGTACAACAAATGATTTCTTCATCTATCAAAGTGCCTCATGGAAATTCTTAATGTAATTTATCTTGCTTAAATTTGCTTCTTGGGTGTTAGTATTATAATAAATACATGCCATTATTTACAGGGGGTGTTATTCTACATTAATTAAAGTTTGAATCTGGTGGAAAAAATCAGTTCTGTAAGATTTAGTCTTAATTGATTGTTAGTAAATATCATAAAATAAGCCCATGAGAGTTCAATAATGATTTAATAAAGTCTGATTTTGATTTATCACACATATATACCACATTATGTGACTGTGGGTGCCATAGAAACAACTTTTTAAAATATTCAAGAAGTAAAAAAAATATTATAAAAAGCTATAAGAGGGCATCACATGAGTAATTACAAAATTGATAAAGAACAGAACAGAGCAAAGTAGGATAGGGTAGTTCAGGGCAGGGCAGGACAGGACAGGACAGGACAGGACAGGACAGGACATAACAGAATGGAACATATTTTTTTATTGGCCATGTGCGATTGGAATTTGTCTCTGGTGCATAAGCTCTCAGTGTACGTACAAACTACAAACATACAGTAAACATACAATGTACATACAAACATAAGGTTTCAGTGTAAAGTACATAAGCTTTCAGTATTTTTTGCACAATAATGCCAGAAGCAACCCACTCCTGGTCATATATGATCATAGTTACAATCATAAATTATAATATACAACAAGTGCAGTGGTGGGTTCCGGATCCCGATGCAACCAGTATGGTGCAACAGGGCCCAGTGTCCACCACATGAACGTACGCAGTGCACACATGCATCCTTATCTCCTTCGATGGGTCTGCGAGCCTCCATGATGCTCCAGCTGCTCAACGGAGCATTGCACAGGTGCCTTGCACACTGTGCACGTGCACCAAGTGCCAAAGAGCTCAAATACAGGTAAGGAAGATGGGCGGGTGGTGGGCCTCTGAAGCATCGTACCAGAACAGTGCCCGGTGCTCCTGGCAAGCACCGGTACTCCTGTACCAGGGTATACCGCCTGCAACCCACTACTGAAGAAGTGATAAATCATAGATACCAATAAGAGAAGGTAGTAGGAAAGATGAGAAGATGAGAAGGATAATATCAATACAGCCTACTAAATGGATAAATATATTTAGGTCTAAGACACTGCTGCAGGAATTTGGTATTTAGCAGAGTGATGGCATCGGACAAAAACCTTTGTGTCTAATTGTTTTGGCATGCAATGCCCTATAGCGGCATCCAGGGGGGGAGAAGTTGAAACATTTTATGTTCAGGATGTAAGAGGTCTGCACATATTTTCTCAGCCCTACTTCTGGTTTGTGCAATGTGCGGATCATTGTAACTTCAAACAATGGTTAAATGATTGGTTGTAAGCTGAAGACTACCTGTAATTGAAAACCTATAGTGATTGCAGAGCTTCTTTCTACTTAAAGATGCTATCTGTGTTTCATGCCCAAATTAGAGCCTTGGTCATTAACACTTATTTTTCATCAGCTATAAGCTCTATTATCTATGTCTTGTTCACTGAAGTCCAACATTTCACTGCAAATATTTTTTTTTTTAACCAAGAGCTGATTTTTCATTTCAAACATTTCAGGAAGATCTGAAATGCTTGAAATGGAAGTGATGCAGGAGGGGGTGCACAGGTAAACCCACCAATAGTTGACCAGGTTAGGTGATTCTAACAGGCTAAATATTATAACCTTTAAAATGCTTAATATCAAAATCAAAGCTAACTTTTGACTTACTGGCCTAGGACTTTCTCTTTTTCCTCTTGCAAAAATTAAGGGAATATAAATGCAAGCTTTGCACAAGAATGAAACAGGAAAGCATGGGTGTAAGGAACCAACTAAAAATGATCATGACAGCCTGCATGCTTTAAATGTCAGCTTAAAGTCAGCAATATTTTAACTTTCAATCAGCGATATTTTAGCAATATTTTAGCAATATATCCTGTTTGCTTCATGAGTAACCAAGATTCACTTCCCTATTGTAACTTGGAATTTTATGAGAATCATGTATTTGTAATTTTCCCAAAAATGTCTTTTTACTGATCTCAGCAGAGTTATGACCCTAAAATGTATCCGCTTATTCTAACGCCTCCTGATTTGTAATGTTTAATTAAAAAGTATAAAATCTCTGCCAGGGGATAGCCCCAGCAGTTCAGTCTTGGTGTCAATCCACTGAACTCTGGACGCGTCCAAATAAACCTGTCTTCTCTAGGAACCTTGTGGTCTTGGCTCCTTGTCTTTCGTAAGTAGATTGCAAACCTCAAATCTGCTGCAACATTTCTGGCGAGCCAGCCAGGAGCCAAGGGTTTTTTTCAAACCCTCTGGGATGCCCCACCCCGGTGTCGGGGCTCATCTGGTCAGGGGAACCTCCCTGGTGCCAATGGACCCTTGATCCGAGGGACTTCCCAGTGACAGAGGGCTCCGGCAGCGGCGGTTGGTGATTCCAAGAACCACCAGAGAAGGACCAGAGACCAGGTGACTGAAAGGCTGGCCAGCATCGCAGGAGGGAAGCCAAGTACAAGAGGCAAGTACTGTGGGAATTCCCTATTTGGGCCCGGACTCCTTGTTGAGCCGGAGGTGAGGCCTGATCTCCCTCGCTAGGTGGAAAGTTTTGGGGGTGGATTGTCTAGTGTATGAGTGTGTGTGATTGAGGGGGGGCTACTGCATTTCCCTACGGTAGCCGTGTTTACCCGGTACCCTGGGTCAGAGCCTGTGTGGGGTGATTGTTAATTTTTTGTTGTCTGGTACCCTGGGAGGACCATGGGTGGGGGTAGTAGTGTTCCCTTGACCCCCTTACAATGTATGTTAAACCATTTTAAGGAAGGGTATATGACTCAGGATTATGGCATTAAGTGGAACAGACATGAGCTTAGGAAATTTTGTGAATCTGAATGGCCCACTTTTGGTTTTGGATGGCCTGAAAAAGGTACTTTTGACCCCAACATAGCTTTAAAAGTCCATAGGTTGGTGTTTGATCCTGATTTAGGACATCCAGATCAAGCCCCATATATTGATGTGTGGTATAATTTGTTGAGGAGACCTCCAGCTTGGTTAAAGAAATGCCAAAACCAACAGTGTGTTCTTATGGCTGTTAGGGTTACACTCCCCAAAAGTCCTAAGCAGAAACCACCAGTCTTGTCTAGTGCCCCAGAAGAATTGCCCCAACCACCACCTTACATGCCTCCACCAGGAGTAATCTTGCCAGGAACACCACAATCCTTATCACAATCATACTCAAGGGGAACCACACCTAGTAGCTCAGGAGACTCTAGGGCATCAACAAGCCAAATGCTTGTAGAAGGGATAGAGCAAGGGCTGGACGCTGTAATCTCTAGGATATCACGATTAGGGTCTTGCGGAGGAAAAGGGGATGTGGACCCTCTGAGCTCACCAGACACACAGCGACCAGAATTTTGGGAGAAGAAAGAAGAAGATATAGAGCAGTTACTGGGGGCTGTGGGAGGAGAGCCAGAACCAAGTGTCCCAGTTGAGTGCAGTGTCAGCAAGAACCAGAGCAAAAACAGAGGCTCTTATTTTGACAGCACCACTGAGAAGAGTCGACCAATTCTCAGTAGATCCCAATGATCCCTCCCAGGTTTCTACAGGTTCACTGTTCCAACATGTCCCTTTTACCACCTCTGACCTACTTAATTGGAAACTTCACTATGGGCCTTATAGTGCTAAGCCAAACGAGGTGGCTGATTTGGTAAAAACTATTGTGGACACTCATCACCCTACATGGCTAGATCTTCAACAACTAATGGCTACCCTTTTTAAAGCTGAAGAAAGGGAGAAGATCAGAATTGCAGTGTCTAACATTCTAAAACCTGATGTCCCTGCTCACACTACTCTGGCTGACTTTATTGAGCAACGTTTCCCTTCAAGGGACCCGAAATGGAGTCCCTATGACTCTCACCAGCTGAATTTGCTACTCAATTATCAGCAGTTAGTGGTGAGAGCTGTCCGGCTGGGAGGGAAACCAGCAACCAATATGTCAAAACCAAGCCTAATCACTCAAGGAGCTACTGAAAGTCCTGAGGCTTTTTATGCTAGATTAGTTGAGGCCTATCAGATGTATATTCCAATGGATCCCACCCTTCCTGAGAATGCTCGGATGCTAGCTATGGCTTTTATTTCTCAGTCAGCACCTGACATAAGGCACAAACTGCAAAAATTGGAAGGGGCACTGGGGAAACCCCTCAGTGAGCTTATGGAACTGGCCAGGAAGACATTTGTCAGCAGAGATTTATTAGAGGAACGGAAGGAAGATAAGAAAATGCAGAAGAAAGCGGAGCTGCTCGCCGCGGCAATAATGACCATGCCAGGTGGGAAAAGAGGAAGTAGAGAGAGGGACATAGCCTCACCCTTGGGACAAAATCAATGTGCAATTTGTTTTCTATATGGACATTGGAAGGGAGAGTGCCCACAACGAGAGTGCCCACCCCTTGGGAAGAGGGAAAATGCCCATCCTAGGATGTCCAGGGATCTCCCGCCCCTGCCCAGCCGCTCCAATCTCCTCAAGAGACGTGAATCATTCAGGAAACCCTTTGATGGCATGCAACGAAAAGGAATAAAGGGGTTTTCACCCAGCACTCCCCTTATCGGACTAGCAGAAGTTGAGGAATGGGACTGAAGCCAACTGGGTTCACCCAGCCTCCCAGAACCTATGGTCTGCATTAATGTGGGAGGCAAAAATATCCCCTTCCTTGTGGACACTGGTGCAACTCACTCTGTATTGACCCAACCCTTGGGCCCCATCTCTTCTCAATCTATCAACATCCAAGGGGCAGCAGGAACCCCACAAAATCAACCTCTTTTAGAACCTCTGCTTTGCAAAACAGGAGGCAAGACGCTTACTCACCAATTTGTTCATCTCCCAAGTTGTCCCTTTCCACTCATGGGTAGAGACTTGCTTTGTAAACTGAGAGCACAGATATTCTTTGATGAAAAGGGATCCATGGGGATGAAGTATGGCAAGGTGCAGTTAGAAATGCCCACCGAAGAGGCTTGGAGGATTATGGTGGTCAGGGAAGCCCCGGGAGAAAAATGGAGAAGTTCCTGGTTTATGGGTGGAAGACAATCCCCCAGGTTTTGCTGCTCACCACCCTCCTATCATTGTTGAGGAACTGGCAATGAGACTTACTGTACGCATCTGTCAGAGGGCGTATCCCAGAATGATTGTACAAGCCCTTCAGGAAGTCATTCAGCTTTATCTGACTTATAAAATTCTAGTGCCAATAGACTCAAAATGGAACACTCCCATTCTGCCTATACCCAAGGGAGAGGGACGTTATCGCATGGCTCAAGACCTTCGTGTTGTTAACCAAGCCACAGTCACAATTCATCCCACTGTGCCAAATCTTTATGTGCTACTTGGACTTATTCCACCAGAGGCCAAATGGTTTTCAGTTATTGATTTAAAGGATGCTTTATTTTCAATCCCCATTCATCAGAAAAGTCAGCATCTGTTTGCCTTTGAGTGGGAAAGTCCAGGGACAGGCAGGAAACAGCAGTATACTTGGACATGCCTCCCTCAGGGTTTCAAAAATTCCCCAACTTTGTTCGGGGCTGCATTAGCTATGGACTTGGAACTTTTAAATCTGCCCCCCCCCCCTGATGTTGTATTGCAATACGTCGATGATCTATTAGTCACAGGACAGACGGAAGAAGACTGTTATGCCAATACAGCAGCCCTACTGCTCCTCCTACAGGAGAAAGGCTACAAAGCATCTAGAACAAAGGCACAATTAGTCCAATTGGAAGTTAGGTATTTGGGCTACGACATCCAACAGGGACAAAGAACTTTGGGCCATGAGAGAAAGGAAGCCATTTGTCAATTGCCAGCCCCACGGAATAGGAAGGAATTAAGGGGCTTTTGGGGGGGCAGATGGATTTTGTCGCATTTGGATTCCCAACTTCGCATTGTTAGCAAAGCCACTCTATGAAGCTACAAAAGGGAATGAAAAGGAACCTTTGAGGTGGGAGAAGGAGGAACAGAACAGTTTTTTAAAATTGAAACATGCTTTGACTCAAGCACCAAGTCTAGGACTCCCTAATTTGGATAAACCTTTTCATTTGTTTGTCAACACTAAACAGAATATGGCTGTTGGGGTGCTGACTTAAAAGTTGGGAACCTGGTATCGACCTGTTGCATATTTGTCCAAACAGTTGGATCAGGTGGCAAAAGGGTGGTCCTCCTGTCTTAAAGCTGTAGCAGGCACTGCCCTACTTACCCAGGAAGCCAATAAGCTCACCTTTGGACAGCAATTAAATACCTACACCCCCCCCCCCCAAGCTCTCCGGGCTGTCCTCGACCAAAAAGGTCATTTGTGGCTTACCAATCCACGAATGTTGAAGTACCAGGGGCTTATCACACATAACCCCCTCATCAAGCTTGTCCAGTCATATGCTTTGAATCCAGCAACCCTGTTGCCCGAACCAGACTCTGAAGTCACTCATGATCGCTTGCAAACCATTGAAGAGACCTATGCCAGTCACCCAGATTTGAAGGATGAACCCCTCTCCAACCCAAATGCAACTCTTTTTACAGATGGAACCAGTTTTCTACATGAGGGCATGCGGAAAGCAGCTTATGCTGTAGTCACTCTTGATGATGTGTGGGAAGCCAGGCCCCGACCTCCAGGAACCAGTGCCCAGCTGGCAGAACTACATGCACTCACCAGGGCTCTAGAATTGGCACAGGGTCTACATGTCAACATTTACACAGACTCCAAATATGCCTTCCTCACTGTCCAAGTCCATGGGGCTTTATATAGGGAAAGGGGCCTCATCACAGCAGGAGGAAAAGACATCAAATATGGCCCCCAAATTATGCATTTGTTGGACAGTGTGTGGGCCCCCAAACAAGTTGCCATTATGCATGTACACGGTCATCAAAAGGGGATTTCAACAGCTGAGAGAGGGAACAACAAAGCTGATCAGGTTGCCAGAGCAGCAGCTTTGGATCCACCTTCTCTACAGGCCACCTGCCTCACTCTGTGGACCCCAGCCCAAGAAGACAAACCCCCATCATATAGCCACTCAGAAGTCCAGCAAGCTGAAGCAATAGGGGCAGAACTACTGGATGGGTGGTAGGTTCTGCTGGACAAAAGGGTGTTTGTTCCCCAGCAGTTGACATGGGATGCTGTCTCTTCCCTGCATAGGCATTTGCATTTAGGGAAAACAGCTTTGGAAAAAGCCTTGACTCGGGAGGTCTATATCAACAACTTGTCTAGTTTGGCAGCTGCTGTTTGCTCTCGATGTCAGATATGTGCTGCCAATAACCCACGTCAGGGTCCAGGTCTTCCCCCTGGACACCAACCTAGGGGGGCTTATCCTTTTGATTCCTTAATGATTGATTTTACAGACATGCCAAAAGTGGGATCATACACTGCTATGTTAGTTGTTGTTTGCACATACACTGGGTGGCCTGAATGTGTTCCTACTAGAATGAAAAAAGCTTTTGAGATAACCCGAACACTGTTAAACTTAATCATTCCACGATATGGGTTGCCCTCACGTATTTCCTCGGATAATGGGCCTGAGTTCATCCACAAAGCCACTCAGAAAATTGCTCAAATGTTAGGGATTACTTGGAAGTTGCACTGTGCGTATCACGTGGAATCGGCGGGAAAAGTTGAAAGAGCTAATCGAACCATAAAGGATAAATTGGCCAAAATTTGTCAGGAAACCCATCTCAAGTGGCCAGATGCCCTCAACATGGCGTTGCTGGCAGTAAGGTGCGCTCCCAGCAAGGAGTTGGGTATCTCACCATTTGAGTTGTTGTATGGGAGGGTTCCTAATTTGATTAGCCCACAGGTGTTGCCCACCCCTCAGGTTGCAGATGCAATGAAACTCAAACAGTTGCAAGGCCTGAATGCCATTGTCCATCAATTGCAAAAATATGTTTTGTCTTGTCGTCCTCATGTAATTGTAACTCCAGTTCACAATTTCCGCCCAGGACAAGAGGTCTGGGTGAAGGACTGGAAGAAAGTACCATTGGGACCCAAATGGTGTGGGCTGTATACTGTTGTTATTTGTTCTCCCCTTGCTGTTAAGGTAGCTGAAATTCAGCCTTGGATTCATTGGACTCATCTCAAATTGGCTGCAAAGACGTGCTGGACTGCCTCCAGGGACCCTGCCAAGCCTCTACACCTCACGTTTCAGAAGCACTGGGAGGACGCCACCTTGTCTGCTGATACACCAGAAGCTATCGCTCTACGACAGGTAGTGAAGAACCAGCACCCTCTGCAGGTGTCGCTCCAGGTGCCGCCGACATCCATTGCATCTGGATGTGTCTCCCGTGGAAGCTCCTCCCCCACCCGATGCCGAGGACCAACCATGGAACCCAACCAACGCCTACACCAAACTGCATGCATTAGGAACGGCCTGATCCCAGCTATTCTAATCGTGATTTTTCTCCTATTCATTTCTATTATCCTTAAATCTCTTTATCTTTATACAGCAGTCCTGGACAGGACCGCCCCAATGGTGGTGTGGGAGGTTCCCACTATTTACAATGACCCAATCCCCCCTCTCCATCCTTTCCTAAAGGGGGGAATGAGAATAATGAGGGTACCCTGCAACAACCAGACGTGAGGCCCCTCACCTCTACAAATGACTCCCCTCCACAGGTAACTTCTGAGCCAATACTAGAAGAAATGGGTCCAGGGCCTTTTCCCCTTTGCAAGAATTGCTTCTATCAGGGTGAACAGGGATTGCATTTTTCTTATAATGAACGCTGGATATTAAACTGCCATCCAGAGGAAGGGTTATCACCCTGTTCAGAGGAGACAGGGAACTATTGGCAGTGTAGAATGGACGCCAATGTCATATCTTGGGCACCAAACAAATACTATAATTCAACCATTATGTGCCATCGCAAAAGGCCCATTCAGAGACCCTTCCCAGACCACTTTCCAGAAAGGACAAGGGCTCAGGGGAAGCGGGCACCCCTTGATTTCAGTCTGAAAATGGAATATGACATAACTTATGATTAGCTTCCAATCATGGTGAGAATAACTTGTCAAATCATTGGTGATGTAGGAAATGGGTGGTTGCTGCAATGGTGGTCAGAAGATGAGAATCTGTCAAGCATGAAACCTCAGGAATTGAGTGAGTCCCGGTGCCTAGGCATAATACGTAACCATAGTTAAAAAGCCAGTTGCCTGGAGGTCTGGATAACTCATCCCAACTACTTGGAATCATACCAATGCTGAGCTGGAGCACTTGGTAAGATCCTCAGCAGGACAGCTACAGTTACCCTGAATACAAAGGGAAAGGGAACGGTGGTTGTGGAGCCACTCTTGCAACCAGGTAGGAACCTCCGTCCCACACCCACCCTTCCAGAAGGTGGGAAGGATGGCTCAGATGGGAAGGAAAAGGGCGCCCCCAGGGCACCAAGGGCTACATGAGTGGCCATTACCCCCTCTCCATTGGAATGCATTGAATGCCTGCTGGGACCACAAAGAAACACCCTGAAATTCAAAATGGGGAAACCCAAATCTTGCCAAAACTTTAATCTCCCAAATTGTACCTTTGGAAGAAAGCAACCCCGCATCTATAGCCAATGCCAGGGATCAGAGGGGGTGGTGTGTTATCTCTCTGCAACACCAGGGCTGGATGAGTGTGGCCCATGCCTTACCAAGGCTAAGGTAGGGTCTCGCACAATTGTCACAATGATCTACCACAGTCAGGCCCCAGTGGATTGCACACCTCAAAAAAGAACGTGTGTATCCAATAGTACCATGTATAATTACTGCATTCAGAAAAACCAGCTTGTCTGTTATCAACCAACCACTCCAGTTCATCTCAAAGTCACTGTGTGGGCCGGCCTGGCCCTGCTTGACAATCCCAAGGAATCTCAGATTTACCACCTCACCACAGTCACTGTTTTGAAACAGGGTCAGCAGCCCATCACCGTAACGTTTGGTGTATGTGCTGCCATGGATAGGGTGGCTTACAGGGGTTGTGGAAGTCAGGGATGGAGACAAACTTATTATAACAATCATAAGTATCTCTGTCCCCGATCCCATGCCTACTGTCTAGGGTGCCAGAATCCCAGTCGGGATCTGTATTCTCCTTGTGCAGATCGAATGGACAAAAGAAATCCATGCAGAGGGTGGGATTGTGTCTGTCAAGATACAGGAGGACGTTATCCAACCTCTCCCCTTCTGGGATGTCCATATATCTCCAATTTTCGCAGAGTCCCAAATTCAAACTCAGTAGCTTTTGAAGTGTCCCGCAACCACCCAGCAGAAGAAAGTTATGGGATAGGTATTGATGGAGACGGGTCTGACCCCCTGGCGTACATTACAATACGGGTGGAAAGTTTAAAGGAAGGGGAGGTAAAGTCATTGGGATGGTCTGTATATGATAACCTCCGAAAGTTAGAAGAACCCCTCCCCCTTAATCCTAAGGCTGTAAACTTGTTTGTAGAAATGGCTGAGGAAGTGGCCAAAGCCTTAACTGTTAAAAATTGCTTTGTTTGTGGAGGAACAAACATGGGGGAAAAATGGCCATGGGAAGCACTGGAGGCAGACCCAGAGGTGTATAACAACATGACCCTCGAGGGCAACCTCACCCAATGGACTCAGCATACAGGTATTATATGGACCCTCACTACAAATTTGGTAGGCCGAAACTGTTTCTCTCGTAATGGATCATATCCTGTGGGCCACCTAATTTGTTTGGGGGAATGGGATGACACTTATTCTAAGTGGTCATCACCATCCAATCTCTCGCAACCCCCCAAATTTGATCTCACACTCCTACAATACCTGAAAGAGCCACAGTCTCCATCGGGCCCATGGGAAGCCCCAGAGAACATGTATTGGATTTGTGGCACCCTGGCCTATGAAATCCCTCCTGCAGATTGGGCGGGCTCCTGTGTTCTTGGATGGATAAAACCTTCATTCTTTTTGTTGCCCATCCAATCACGACAGGTGCTAGGAGTCTCGGTGTATGACTCAGTGGGCCCCATCCATCAGAAGAGGGAGGTGGACACAGCCTTCTCTAACTTTCCTTGTAAGGAACTGACTGAATATGAGAAATCAGACACATGGAGCTCAGAGAGAATCGTATGCACCTATGGGAGGGCCACTTGGGCTGAGGATGGGTCTTGGGGTTACCGCACCCCAATTTACATGATCAACCGGATCATGCGCTTGCAGGCAGTATTGGACTTGGCTGGGGAAAGGATTGATAAATCTTTGAATATCCTCTCCACCGCCACTGACAAACTTCGTACTGCAGTGTACCAAAATCGATTGGCTCTTGATTACCTCCTCGCAAGGGAAGGAGGGGTCTGTGGGAAGTTCAACTTGTCTAATTGTTGCCTTCAAATTGATGAGACTGGAAATGTCATTAAGCAGCTCACCACAGAAATGAGACAACTCACTCATTTCCCAGGGCAGGAATGGAAAGGATTTGATCTCACCTCATCTTTTAACTCCTGGTTCCCAAAATTGCCTGGATTGCAGGCCATCATTGCTTTGATTGGCCTAATTGCAGCAGGATGTGTAATCATCCCCTGCATCATGCCAATCTTTGTCCGTGCTATCACCAACTCTTTATCCCTCTTGGTGGAGAAACGGGCCACTGCCAAAATCCTGACTCTAGTGGCACACACAGAGGAAGAAAATGAATATGTTGGTCTCATGGTCAATAGGGAGCCTGATGTTTATGAAACTACACAGTAATCTTTAAGATTGGGTGCAGTTTCAAAAGGGGGGAATGATGCAGGGGGGGTGCGCAGGTAAACCCACCAATAGTTGACCAGGTTAGGTGATTCTAACAGGCTAAATATTATAACCTTTAAAATGCTTAATATCAAAATCAAAGCTAACTTTTGACTTACTGGCCTAGGACTTTCTCTTTTTCCTCTTGCAAAAATTAAGGGAATATAAATGCAAGCTTTGCACAAGAATGAAACAGGAAAGCATGGGTGTAAGGAACCAACTAAAAATGATCATGACAGCCTGCATGCTTTAAATGTCAGCTTAAAGTCAGCAATATTTTAACTTTCAATCAGCGATATTTTAGCAATATTTTAGCAATATATCCTGTTTGCTTCATGAGTAACCAAGATTCACTTCCCTATTGTAACTTGGAATTTTATGAGAATCATGTATTTGTAATTTTCCCAAAAATGTCTTTTTACTAATCTCAGCAGGGTTATGACCCTAAAATGTATCTGCCTATTCTAATGCCTCCTGATTTGTAATGTTTAATTAAAAAGTATAAAATCTCTGCCAGGGGATAGCCCCGGCAGTTCAGTCTTGGTGTCAATCCACTGAACTCTGGACGTGTCCAAATAAACCTGTCTTCTCTAGGAACCTTGTGGTCTTGGCTCCTTGTCTTTCGTAAGTAGATTGCAAACCTCAAATCTGCTGCAACAGAAGGATGTGGAAACTGTAGCTACAGTCCAAAAATTATGGAGTATACTTGTTGCCCAATGTGCTTAGCACAGGACGTGATGAACAGCTAATTAGAAACAGCCTCTGTTTGCAAGAAATTACAGGAGAACAGATAAAATACAAACCCGAAATCTTTCTATTGGGAATAATCAAAGGGAAATATGCAAAGAAAATTAAGTACATATTAACACATCTGCTAACCACAGCTAGAATAGCATTTGCCCAATGCTGGAAACAAAATAATACCCCCTCGGACAAATTAGTGATAACAAAAAACTTTGGATTGTGCAGAGATGGACAAATTAACACTGAAATTAAAAGATAAAGAAGAGTCGGAATATTATGAAATTTGCAACAATTGGTACAAATGGCTGCAAAACAGGAATAAAATTAATTAAGCCAAAAAACTGTGTGTGTGTGTGTGTGTGTGTGTGTGTGTGTTTGTGTGTGTGTGTAAAAAGTGTGTAAATATGGAAGCGAAATATTATATACATGTACAGGTATGATGACACAGCAATGTTGATGTAATGACTGTAAGATGTTGTAGAAGGGAAAAAATAATAAAAAATTTGCTACAAAAAAAAGAAACAGTCTCTGTTAAACATTTTTAATGGAAAAACTGGAGAGTAGCTGTTTGTACTGTCAAAACAAGAATTTAGCTTAATTATTTTATTTTATAATACATTCTTTGTGTGACATTACACATATGTTGCATTTGTCTGATGCCATTTTGCATGTGAAACTTCTGAGTTGTCATTAAATTTCTAGAGAATTGAGCCCCAAAGTGGAGACAGTAACTGCTAAGTTCTAAAAACCATTGCTGTTTTAAATATATTAACAGAATGCTGTATACTAAAAACAGATTCCAACCACAAAACAATCATTGAAAGAAATCTCTTAAAATGTAGCAGAAAACCCAGGTAAAATTGAATAGTAATGTTTGATTCAGAAAGATTGTCAAAGAAATGAAACATTGGCTCCCTTCCTAAAAGTAACTACAGTTACTTATGACCACAATTGAGCTTTTCTGTTGCTAAGTGAAACATTTGTTAAGAATTTTCCCCCCAATTTATGACTTTTCCCATCACAGTTGTTGAGTGAATCACTGTAGTGTTCAATTAGTAACATGGTTGTTAAATGAATCTGGTTTCCCCATTGACTTTGCTTGCTGGAGGTTACAAAATGTGGTCACATGACCCCATAAATATGAGTCAGTTGCCAAGTGTCTGAAGTTTGATCATGTCGTCATGAGTCATAAGTGAAAATGGTCATAAGTTGTTGTAAATTTGAAGTTCACTAAATGAATGATTGTAAGTCAAGAACTCCTTCTACTTTGGGGGTCTGGACTTAGTGGATTTTATCTGAGGAATGCTCTCCCAATTTTTTTTCTTTTCTCTTTTGGATTAAGGGGACCTTTAGTTTTCCCTCTGGTAAATAACAGGCAAGCTACTTAAAATTATCACAAAGGTAACCATGCAAAATATAGCTGGGATGCAAGACATGTAGGTTTTTATAGGTCAGAGGTCGGCAACCTTAAACACTCAAAAAGCCACAAAGGTCCTAACCAAAAGTCCCCAATTAAATTCTGGAGCCGACTGGAAATCAGGTTCCCCCACAATAAGTCTCCTCCTAGCATGGCATCCTTTTCCTTCTACCTGTCCTAACCAAAAGCCCTAACCCTATCAATTGTGGAGCAGACCGGTGACAGGGAGCTGCAGCAGAGCCACATGTGGCTCCAGAGCTGCAGGTTACTGACCCCTGTTATAGGTGAATATCAACACTTTGTGTTGTATTTGAGAACTATTGGAGATGAATGCAATAATTGCAAGAAGGATGCAATACTGACCAAAGCAGAGAATCCAGAGTTAAATAGGGCTTTCTTCTGTGGGTATAGCACTACAATCAAATTAAAAATGATTAAAGGGCTACATGTGTCCTTCTATATCTCTATGGAGATTCTTAGTCAACCGGGTCATGGTTGTCCCAAAGGTGCTTTTTCAAGAGGCAACCGAACTTTTCGTTTTTCTTTGAAGATATTTCACTTCTCATCCAAGACCTAAAGAAGCTTTTTGGATGAGAAGCAAAACATCTTCAAAGAAAAAACAGTTGCCTCTGAAAAAGCATCTTTGGGATGTCCTTCTATAGTTTTTTCTTTGTTAGTTGCTGTTTCCTATTCAGGTCAGGTCTCCAAACAATGATAAAGCATTTAGGAGAAAAGATGCAAATTAGCAATGCAGCACTGGAGGCTATAATGGAGAAGATCTCCACAGCAACCATATATTTCCCTTTTGTGCTCAGATAAGTGGGAAGAAACAATACCCAGACTGAGCAAAAAATCAACATACTGAAGGTAATATGCTTGGCTTCATTGAACGTATTAGGCAATTTTCTTGCTAGGAAAGCCACTATGAAGCTGACAAAGGCAAGCAACCCCAGAAAGCCCAAGACACAGTAGAACATGAAGATTGAGCCTTCATTACATTCCAAGATGATTTCTTTGGTGGTTGAATTCATGTCAACATCTGGGAATGGGGGAGAAGTTGTCAGCCATGTAGTACAAATCATAATTTGAATAATAGAGCAGCAAAATACTATGGACATGCCTAATCTTTTCCCCACCCATTTGGTCATCTTCGATCCTGGCTTGGTGGCCATGAAAGCTGCAACCACAATGACGGTCTTGGCCAAAACACAAGAAATGGCCACTGAGAAGATGATGCCAAATGCAGTTTGACGAAGGACACATGTCACATTGGAAGGCCGGCCAATGAATAACAAAGCACAAAGAAAACATAAAAAAAGAGCAATAAGGAGAGCATAGGTGAGACTCTGGTTGTTGGCTTTAACTAGAGGAGTGTTCTTATTCTTGATAAATATCCAAAAAATTACTACTGTAGTCAAAGAACAGAAAAGAGTGGAAATAGCCAAAATGGTGCCTAGTTGCTCTTCATACATCAGAAATATTATAATTTTTGGGATACAGGAATCCTGTTTCTTGTTTGGGTACTGATCTTCTGGGCATTGAACACAGTCATCCATGTCTACAAAAAGATAACATCGGTTTAGATATAAATACTGAAATTGTGACAAAAGAATCAAAAGAAAACTTTTACTGTCTTCTGGCTTAAGATATGAAAAGCAAACCTCCTTGTATAGTTTATTTAAAGCTGCATTCCCAAGGTTCCATGCTAAGGATTAAAAATAATTAAAATTTTGTTCTCATAAATTAATAGAACTAGAAATTTTATTTTTTTAATATTTTTCTGCAACATCAATGCAGTATGTAACTTTAAAAAACTCAAACATGTAGAGGAAATTTACTGAAAAGTATATTCAAAAATGTATACTTGAAAATGTCTTAAGTGTGTTTCATAAAGTAAGAGAAGGAACATGTGATGTAAATGATGAAATGAGAAGAATATTCTAAATGGAAATTCAAAAGAGATTTTAATTTTGCACCTATGTCAGTACTTTATTTCTCTTAATTTAAAAAGTGGTAACAACTGATCTATCTATCTGTCTGTCTGTCTGTTTGTCTGTCTGTCTGTCTATTTCTGTCTGTCTGTCTGTCTGTCTGTCTGTCTCTCTTTCTCTCTCCCTCATCTCTTATCTATCAATCAATCTATCATCTCGCTCTATGATCTATCTATCTATCTTTTCTTTCTTTCTTTCTTTCTTTCTTTCTTTCTTTCTTTCTTTCTTTCTTTCTTTCTTTCTTTCTTATCAATCATCAATGTATCATTTATCTAATTTCCAAAGTTACTGGGAAAATAACATAAACATCACCCCTGAAATTATTATTATGCATTTTTTCCTATAACATCATTTTCATAAACTTTACACAGACTCTTTCTTACCCTCCTGATTAGAAATTTTTCCATATGCACACTGAAGGCAATTGTAGCAACAAAATGGCTTTTCTTCTATTTTGCTCTTACTATATCCCGAAGGACACTTGTCATTACACTGAGAAAGAGGTTGGGTCTGTTCAGAAGGGGAAGAAGAGAATCTTTTTAATTAAACAAAACTGGACTTCTGTGAAACATTTACAAGTATCATCCATACCTTCTATTGCTGTTGTTGGTGTGTCTAAATTTTGGTGTTAATGAAAGAGGAAGTTTAATAACTAGAAATGTCCTAATTTGAAAATAGAGATTGTGGTGGGGGCAGTGCAGTGATAATGCACTGCGTAGAATTAGATAAATTTATGAAATATGTTAGGGATATTATTCCAGATATGAGAGGGTTCTTTCTTGGAATACTTAGAATGGAGTTATATTTCTCCTTCTTCTAGACAACGGGCATCAAACTCGATTTCATTGAGGGCTGCATCAGGGTTGTGTTTGACCTTGGAGGGCTTGTGGGGGGAATGGGCATGGTGGGCATGACACGGGACTCGTGTTGGGGGCACTTATGGTGGCCAAGCGCTAAAGCAGGGCTTCCCTGAGACCCTTTCCTATTCTCATTATAATCTCCCTCTCTCCCTCCCTCCTTCCTTCCTTCCCTCCCTCCTTCCCTCTTTTTCCTTCCCTCTTCATTCTCTCTTCTTTTTCTTTCCCCTCTTTCCTTATTTTTCCTTCCTTGCTCTCTTCCCATCTTCCCATCTTTGTCTTTGTCTTTGTCTTTCCTCTTTCCATTTCTCCTTTCCTGTCCCTTGGTGGCACAGTGGTTAAATGCAGCACTGCAGGCTACTGCTAGATCAGCAGGTCAGCGGTTCAAATCTCACCGGCTCAGGGTTGACTCAGCCTTCCATCCTTCCGAGGTGGGTAAAATGAGGACCCAGATTGTTGGGGGCAATATGCTGACTCTCTGTAAACCGCTTAGAGAGGCCTGAAAGGCCTATGAAGCGGTATATAAGTCTACTGCTATTGCTATTGCTATTGCTCAAATGCAAAAGGGGAAACATTTCTCCTTTTGTTTTGTTTTTAGTTTGTTTTGATAGCTCTCTGCTAGTGAAAGCAGAGCTTGGGGAGGTGCATGTTCTCCCCCTGCTTCCCATTCTTGGCTGCAATGTCCTCCTGCAGCCCTCTGCCAGCAGGAGGTCACACATGCCCCAAGCCCTATTTTCACTGGTAGAGGGCCGCAGAAAGCCATCACGGCCAAAAACACAGCACGGGGGGGCTGCATGCTCCCACTCTGAGGTCGATTTTTGCTGGCAGAGGCACTGCAGGCCAGTCCTTTGCTGTTTATAGACTGACCCAATGGGCTGGATCTAAGCACCCCATGGGCCAGATTTGGCCCATGGGTCTTGAGTTTGACACTCTTGTTCTAGACCTTTAAATAAAGTCTCACTTGACATTTGTTATTGAGATTTCAGTTGAATAAGTAAACCAGAGTTGTATGGCAGACCTATAAAAAAGGAGGAAAAGCAAGACATAAGGCAATATTGTGGAGCTCATAATTACTATGATGTGCATTGTTTCCCGCTGCATTTTATTAATGTGTTAGCCTTTTTCTTATATTCCAGAGAAAAAGGAAGTGAAAAAAAGATGGCCAACATTTATTATCAATCTACTTTTCATTTAAAGGAATGAAATTGGGCCATACCTGATTAAATCTCCTTGGCCACTCAGTCAATTCTTCAGAAAAAGATAACATTTCTCCTTGCGAGTCCATTGTCTTTATTCCTCCAATTTTAAATCTCAGGAAAGACTGGTTGGGAAAAGTGATCCAGTTGATAATATCAAATCCCGCCTCCAACTCTCCATTCTGGTTGAAGGAAACTTTTTCCCTCACACTATTGTTGAATGAAATTGTTCTCACAAAATGGTTGAGCTGATTTAAAAAAACAACCACAGAAATTAAGAAGTTTAAATAAACCTATGTTTTATTTGTAGAATTCAATTGTTAAATCCTTGAATAGATTTAAGAAAACTAGCAAGGAATGTAATAAAAAGGTAAAGGTTCCCCTCGCACCAGTGGTGGGTTTCAAAATTTTTTAGAACCTTTTCTGTAGGTGTGGCCTGCTTTGTGGGAGTGGCTTGCTGGCCATGTGACCGGATGGGAGTGGCTTGCCAGCCATGTGACTAGGTGGGCATACCAACTTGTAAAATGTGATGAAACTCACTTAACGCTCTTGCTTAGCAACCAAAATGTTCTCTCAGAAACTCTGGCATTTGAAGACACAAGTCTTAAAGCTGTCAAGTTATAAGACCCTTGCACACCAACCCTTTAGAAAAAAAATCACAGGGGTGTTCAAACTTGACAGCTTTAAGACTTGTGGACTTCAACTCCCAGAATTCTTCCTCCAGTCATGTTGGCTCAGGAACTCTGGTATGGAAGTGTGCAAGTCTTAAAGCTGTCAAGTTACAAGATCCTTGCACCCCTGACCCTTTAGAAAAAAAAAACAGGGGTGTTCAAACTTGACAGCTTTAAGACTTGTGAACTTCAACTCCCAGAATTCCTCCTCTTGCTCTTCATCTTGATGATATGCAGACGGGCGGGGGGAGGGAGCTGGAACCGGTTCTAAACGGCACTGTAGATTTGTGGAACCTCTTCTATAGAAGAAGTTAGAACTGGTAGGAACCCACCCCTGCCTTGCACATACCTACTAGTCGTTCCCAAATCTAGGGGACAGTGCTCTCTCCATTTCTAAGCTGAAGAGCTAGCGCTATCTGATGACAGTTCCCTGGTCATGTGGCTGGCATGACTAAATGTTGAAGACGTATGGAACGCTGTTACCTTCTCACCAAATGTGGTTCCTATTTTTTCTAGTTGCATTTTTATGTGCTTTCGAACTGCTAGTTTGGCAGAAGCTGGGACAAGTAATGGGAGCTCACTCCATTTCGCAGTGCTAGGAATTTGAACTGCCGACCTTTCCAATCAACAAGTTCAGCATCTTAGCCACTGAGACACCGTGTCCCCATATTAATGCAATATCATTAAATATTTCTTACTGAAAATTAGTGCATGCTTTTGAAAGCAATAAGTTACAAAAATAGGTTATTTATTTAAGTTATGATTTCCAGTATATTCAGTAAGATCTCACTAGAGCCAAAAGATTGACATTGCAGCTTTGAAAAGATAAATTGGTGGCCCCTTTCACTCAATATATTGAAGACCTGATTGTTCTTGCCACCTATGAGTGGATACCTATAGATATAGTTTTAGTATGATCAAATACAATGAATTATGCTGTTCATTTATATAAAACAAGTAAATAAAATAGAACTATATTTAGAAGAAAAATATGTTTTAGAAGAAAGCTTCCTTTGCTACCACCTCTTACAACACTAGACAACACAGTATCAACAGTAGAGACCTTCAAGTTTCTAGGTTCTATCATATCTCAAGACATAAAATGGACATCTAACACCAAAAACATCATCAAAAAAGCACAACAAAGACTGTTTTTTCGGCGCCAACTCAGGAAGCTCAAACTGCCCAAAGAGCTGCTGATTCTGTTCTACAGAGGAATTATTGAGTCTGTCATCTGCACCTCCACCTGCAACAAAACAAGACAAGCATAGACCTCAACGGATAATTAGAACTGCAGAAAAAAACAATTGATACCAATCTGCCTTCCATTGAGGACCTGCATACTGCACGAGTCAAAAAGAGTGCTGTGAAAATATCTACAGACCCTTCACGTCTTGGACATAAATTATTTTAACTTCTACCCTCAAAACTATGCTCTAGGGCACTGCACACCAGAACAACTAGACACAAGGAAAGTTTTTTCTCAAATGCCATCACTCTGCTAAACAACTAATTCCCACAACACTGTCAATAATTTACTAAGAATATATTACTATTCTTCTTCTTTTCCTTCCTAGTATCTCACTCTCTCTACTTATTACTATAACCATGTTGCTTGTATCTTTCAATTTATATTGTTTTTATTGTTTCCTAGTAGGATTTGATTAGCTTATTAGTAACCTTGACTATCAGTAAATGCTGTATCTTTTTATTCTTGATGAATGTATTTTATTTTCCTTTTGTACACTGAGAGCATATGCACCAAAGACAAATTCCTTATATGTCCAATCACACTTGGCCAATAAAGAATCCTATCCTATCCTATCCTATCCTATCCTATCCTATCCTATCCTATCCTATCCTATCCTATCCTATCCTATCCTATCCTATCCTATACAACTACTTGAATAATATTTTCATGAGAATAGTATATATAGAATTGTATTGTTTGTTGATATAATAACATACCATATTATAGCAATAGCAATAGCAATAGCAGTTAGACTTATATATCGCTTCATAGGGCTTTCAGTCTCTCTAAGCGGTTTACAGAGTTAGCATATTGCCCCCAACAATCCGGGTCCTCATTTTACCCACCTCGGAAGGATGGAAGGCTGAGTCAACCTTGAGCCAGTGAGATTTGAACAGCTGAACTGCAGAATTGCAGTCAGCTAAAGTAGCCTGCAGTGCTGCATTTAACCACTGTGCCACCCCGCCACCTCCTTATATTTTTATTATATTTTCACTTGTTTTTAAAACACTTTTTCCTGTTCTTTTCTTCTTCTTTTTGACAATTTATCCCCATCACTATTATTTTTGTGCTTTTCTCCTTTTTATTATAAATTTAAAAGCAATTAAAAATAATTTAAAAGTTGTAATTTCAAACTTTCCATACTAAAAGATAGATTAGAGCAGTGGTTCTCAACCTTCCCAATGCTGCAACCCTTTAATACAGTTCCTCATGTTGTGGTGAACCACAAACATAAAATTGGTGTCTCGGTTCCTAAGACCATCGAAAATATGTGTTTTCTGGTGGTATTAGGCGACCCCTGTGAAAGGATCGTTCGACACCCTCAAAGGGGTCCCGACCCACAGGTTGAGAACCACTGGGTTAGAGGAATATAACAATTACTGTGTGGATAAAACTATTGGGGCAATATATTTTGGAGGGACAAACTTGCAATTTAAATGCAGTCTAAAAAAATTGAAATTGTAAGAAACTAAAGTGTATCAATTTTGGTAGCTGGAAGTACATATGTATAATACTGCTATCTGAAAAAAAAATGAATTTATCAAGTAAAAATGATTTAGAACATCCCAATTTTGGGGCACTCTATCTCTCTATCTCATATCACTCTATCTCATATTAAGGGATGCGGTGGCTCAGTGGCTAAGACGCTAAGCTTGTCAATCAGAAAGGTTGACAGTTCAGTGGTTTGAATTCCTAGTGCTGCGTAATGGAGTGAACTCCTGTTACTTGTCCCAGCTTCTGTCAACCTAGCAGTTCGATGCAAGTAGAAAAATGCAAGTAGAAAAATAGGAACCCCCTTTGATAGGAAGGTAACAGCATTCCGTGCACCTTCAGCATTTAGTCATGCCAGCCACATGACCACAGAGATGTCTTTGGACAGTGCTGGCTCTTTGGCATTGAAACCAAGATGAGCACACACCCCTAGAATGACTAGCACATATGTGGGAGGAGAACCTTTACCTTTTATCTCATATCAATACACAGTACTTTAATCTAATTTTAAAAGTAATTTCAGATCAGTAAAATTAAAGAGAAAATGATTTTTAGATAAATAAATTTTAAAAAGCCCTTTAGATTCCTCAAGATATTACCTTCCAGAATTGTTTTTTTATTATGTTCAGTTTGGCTTCATGGTTTTCTGCTCTCAATATGAATGTAGATGACAGCATGGCATGCAAAGCGTGTGCTACCACATAGACTGCATTGTAGATGCTGTAGCTGTGGCCAGTCATGTCCATTTCAAACACAGATGAAGGAAGATTCTCCAGTTTCTCCTCTCCAGTGCACATGACTTCTTCTTCATCATCATTTATCACAGAGCTGGAGAATGAACATTCAAATGCGTTCTTCCAGAAGAGCTTGACAAAGCTATCCTCTTTGTCAAAGTCAGGCTTTCTCATCTGAAGAAATTTCTGGAATCCCAACACCTTCTTTGAGTGAATTGAAAAGGATAAAGCACCGTGGAGAAAGTCTATCTCCTCATTTCTTTGAAAGGGAAGCGACATGAAGTCCATCTGTGCGGTCATAACCCACACCTTAACATTGGCCAAAAGTGGTATTCCTTCCAAGTTTGACAGACTTGGAAATAGTCTCAAAACTATCATGTCATCAATTTCACCATGAATTATCACTACATTTGCAGTGCTCCTCATGATAACGTTGAACAAGTTAATCCCAGCATCCATTGCATCAAGAATGTCATTGGAATAAGAAACAGTTGGTGACTTTTCAATGAAAGCAAAGCAGATACCTCTCTGGGAAAACATGGGAAGCACATCATGCACAAACTTTTCACCATTCTCATTATCCATATAAACCAACCCAATCCACGTCCACCTGAATTTTAGGAGTAACTGGAGAATTCCCTTGTATTGAAGATCAACATTTGGGAACATCTGTTGAAAGGAAGCAATCTGTGTTTTTATATTCATCTCTGGAGCCGAGCCATAGACGAACTGAAGAAAATGTGGGAATGAAATCAGGAGATAAATTACATAAATAAACAGGAAGAAATGGAAGAAATTTAACTATGCATTTGACTATATAAGAAACAATCTTTTACTCAAATTAACATCAGCAAAATAAACACTATATTAGAATTTTGCAAGAGATCATCCACATAATGACATCATTTCTCACTTTATGTCAGTGGAGGAGAATATAGGTACCATGTTCCTGTGGTATCCAATTTGGTATATGCTAAAGTAATATTACATTTGAAAACAATTATGAAAGTTTCATATTCGGAGAATTTATCAATAGCTTTTCAATATTTTCTTAAATATATTATTTTCACATCCTGGTTTTATCTATCCATCCATCCAACTATCCATCCATTCATCCCCTACAGGATTTATAAATAAAATAATGTACATTGAATACAATTAAATGTAATTTGTAAAAAGTGTAAAAAAGATGTTGAAACTCTAGAAAGAGTACAGAGAAGAGTAATGAAGATGATTAGGGGACTGGAGGCTAAAACATATAAAGAATGGTTGTTGGAACTGGATATGTCTAGCCTTATGAAAAGAAGGACTAGGGATGACATGATAGCAGTGTTCCAATATCTCAGGGGCTGCCACAAAGAAGAGCGAGTCAAGCTATTCTCCAAAGCACCTCAGGGTAGGACAAGAAGCAACAGATGGAAACTCATCAAAGAAAGAAGCAATCTAGAACTAAGGTGAAATTTCCTGACAGTTAGAATCAGGGGAACAATTAATCAATTAATCAGATGCTCCAACACTGGAAGTTTTTAATAAGAGATTGGATAACCATTTGTCCGAAGTGGTGTAGGGTTTTCTGCCTGAGGAGGGTGTTGGGCTAGAAGACCTCCAAGGTCACCTCCAACTCTGTTATTCTGCATGCTAAATAAATAACAAAGACCATCTATAATCCAACTAAGATATCACAAAACCTTCTGGAAGGCCTTTGTCTTGAATGATTAAAGAAAGACACTGTAGATACATTTTGGTGCTAAGCCTTGTAGAATTTTATAGGTTGATGCTCTAAATTATACACAGATGCTTATTGACAGCATGATAAGAGGATGTCTCCATTGTTTAATTTTCAGGTACCCATTCATAATTTCTAGCATTTTTTTCTTCATTAAAGGCAAGAGCAAAAACAAACACATGTTCAATGTTTGGAATCTGTAATTAGTCTATTCAGTTTCTTAAATCCTCACCCCATCCCTCACCCTAAATCTCACCCCAAGTTTCCCAATCACAAGAGTAGAAGTTCCTTTGAAGCCCAGGTTCTTTTTTTTAATGTCCAACCTCTGTATTCCAGTTATAGCATACATGGAATTCTTGTACTGTACAATAGGCATGGCCATAAGGAAAAAAAAGATGAATGAATGAAAGACTTACAAAAGGCCTATGTTCCAATAAAGCTTTGTACCTGTGGCATCTTGTAAACAGATAGGAGGGTTGTTAAATGAAATCCGACAGCAGAAGTAGGTCCTCCAATCACAGCTATTGGTCTGCTTTGCGCATCACAGTTGTAGTTAGGGATGAAGCTCCCTTGACCAGAGAACAATTCTAATGAGGCACGATAAGTCCAACTTGCACTAAAATAGCTATTATAGATATAGAAGCCCAAAGTATGATTAGGTAAAATCTGTGGGTTTTCGTTGATCTCCTTAATACTAAATTGCAATGACAGAAATTGCTGATAAACTGGTGTCATGACCCTGTTAAAAAAAAACAAAAAAACTACATGTCAAATAACATTTAATGCCAAATACAACATTGGTCTATTTCATTTCAGGATATTACAAAGGTTTCCCAACCATGTGTGCATAATTTACCAAAATTCCCCATTCCCTTTTTTACTCTTTTATTTTATTTTAATCCCAATATTAAATTATGGGAATTTTCAAATATGCCAGTGAAAACTCCAGTCTTAATTTTATTTTATTTTTACAGATCACTCATTAGTTTATGTGAACTGAACATTGATTTTCACTTACTAAAGACATGATCTGTATATTATTACAGATAATCAAAAATATTTGCTTCTTGGAAATTAAAAATGGAGAAGGATAGAGGTGGGGAAAAAACTCAGATTGAACAGCCAAGAAGCAGATGTAGAAAGAGATCAAGATCAAGGAATATGGGAGACAAGTAAAAAAAAGAGCATAGCAATTAAAATATTGAAATGGGCAAGATATGGTGGATAGATGATTTCTTGTTTTTGGTGTTTTGATTTTTTGATTTCTTTCCCTTTTTTTGTAGGTAGATCATATGACTAGAAGTTAGGTAGGATAGAAAGAAAATGGTTTTTTTAACAAAGGATGGTATGATTTAAAGTTAGAATAAGAGATAGAAATAAGAGATAGGGGGAATATTAGTATATACACTTTTATATAATAAAATAAGAGCAATAAGAAGAGAAAACATGGAATAATCAAATAATGACCGATTGCAACTTTATATAAATATGTGTTACTATTAGAAATATATGTTGGTTGGAAGTAATAACTACATTCTATTAGTTTTATATGTATTAGAATGTATGGCACTCAGGTGCCACACTGTTCACGCATTTGTATGTTTGTAAAGAAATGAATTATTATTTTTTAACATTAAAAAAATGCTTGCTTCTTTGAAAGCCCATGGATTTGACTCGTAGGAGTTTCCTTTGATAGAAGTTTTGCTGAGGTTAACTAACTCTTACTATGCCATCTTTCCTTCATGATATAATCAGAAAGAATGTCATTACCCAGGCAGAGAGCGAACCATCTCAATTGGCATTAGAAAGGAATATGTGTGTGTATTTTAAAATAAACTTACAGAATGTCATCAAAGAGATCGCTAGAGGGTGCTTTACTGAAGTCCATCACGGAAGACAATATGTAGATCTTAGATAAAATGCCAACAATAATGAGGTCTCCTGGTTGGTATTGCTTATGGAGGAAAGGCAATGGCTCACTGATGCTGCAGTTAGCCCTTGGAATGTTGGATGCAACCTGGGGGAAAAGCACTAAAAATATTGTTTCAAATACCACCATTCTGAATGAAGCAATTTCTTCTTTAAGTCAGCTCATCTTCGCAGCACTGTCCTTCATTAATTCTGATAGTCTAATCTAAGTCCCCAGACAGTGTGTTACTGGATGAAAGGGACAATTATCAAAGTTCAGCACCTTAACTATCTTTAACCCCAGGTGGGGAGCAGTCCAGACAATGTTCTATTTTATTGTCACAAATGAAAATAATTTATTTTATTTTGTTGCATTGCATTTCAGCATTGGTGATTCTCACAAATCATTTGGGATCTCTGCAGCTCTCAGGTTCAAATGCATAATTGCAGGGGAAGAACCAAGTAAAAATAATAAATGAAATAAAGCAATGGATAAGAAAATATGTGTTACATCTTAATTGAGATCCTATATGTTCTTTACTGAAAAAGCCACAAATGTGGATAATTAAAAAAAAACCTCTTTTGGGATTAGAACACATAGCTCAATTTACCTTATCTATCTTGGGCTTATTGAAATGGGGGGGGGGGTGAAGGAGAAAATGGTATTTAACACTGGTCTACTTCAGTGTGATAGGAAGATGATCAGAAACAGAGATATTGATGAGGATGGTAGGTTTTTTTTTTAAAAAAAAGTAGTGTGTAACTCTGCAATTTCAGCACCAATATTTCTTTGAATAGGGAATGTAACATACATACAAAGTTTCAGGTTCTTTTTTATAATGTAGTCACTATTTTGACTTTTTTTATTTGTCCATATGCCCTTTATAAGATGCTAGTGATTCTGAATACAGTAAGAATTGGATAATAGGGCAGTAGGAAAGAAATGTAAGTATATACATATAAGGTATATTCTTCTGAATTTTTCAAGAGTTTACTATATAGTAGAAGATTAAAATATATTCAATTGCATTGGTAGTATTTCTATGTAGGTATGCCTTAGAGCAGTGGCTCCCAATGTGGAGCCCTTCCCCCATGGGGGGGGGCAATTTGATTTTTAATGGGGGCAATTTGAACTTTGTTTAAACTAAGTTAATGGCCTTTTCGGCTTCCTCCATGTGAGTAGAGTTTACTTTTTGAGTAAAGTAAGAATTACATGTCACAGGGGGCATCAGGATTTTAAAGATGCTTAGGTGGACATGGCCAGAAAGAGGTTGGGAACCACTGTTTTAGAGCAAATTGGAGAACAGAGTTTATTGAATACACATAAAACAAAAATTTCTTGGTGGCATAAAAGTTGCTCCTTTATCCATTTGAGATTTCTAGTCAATTGCATTTTTTTTTATCTGTCAGGTTTTCCATTGTAAGCAGCAGAGGTGTAATCCAGCAGAGTGGCTGAATGGCTTCATGACACTGGTGATGCACTGCATGGTGGGGTGAGCTCCCATCACTTGCCTCAGCTTCGGCCCATTTAGCAGTTTGAATGAAATGTTATATGCAAGTAGATAAATAGGTAGCGCTTAGTGGGGGGGGGGGATGAACTGATGCTTTGTGCAGGTGGTCAGTTTCCTGCCAATTCTGAATATAGCAATAGCAGTTAGACTTATATACCACTTCATAGGGCTTTCAGCCCTCTCTAAGTAGTTTATAGAGTCAGCATATTGCCCCCACAGTCTGGGTCCTCTTTTCACCCACCTCGGAAGGATAGAAGGCTGAGTCAACCCTGAGCCGGTGAGATTTGAACAGCCGAACTGCAGAACTGCAGTCAGCTGAAGTAGCCTGCAGTGCTGCATTTAACCACTGTGCCACCTTGGCTCCATGGGAACTGAATCTTCCTGCTTGTGATTTTCATTTGCAAGGTGCCTCTGGTGAAAGGAGGGGGACATTAGGATGACTCTTCAGGAAGAGCTGCTCATCTTTAATTCTGGTGTGAACCTAGCTCACCCTCCTGTAGTGCACCTTGGGAAGCACACAAGTATTTACCATAACAGAGCTAATAAATTGGCAGCCAAACGACTAGTATGCATTACTATACATAGTCTCCTGGCTATGTAACAATGTTATAGGGCGGTGATGGCAAGACTATAGCACACATGCCACAGAGCCCTATCTGCAGGCACACAAGCCGCTGCCCTAGATCAGATCAGCCACACACATGTGTGCACGCCTCCTGCCAGCCAGCTAGTTTTCAGGTCTCTGCTGCACATGTGCAAGGATTGGGGCACAAGCAGGAGAGATGAGTGCCTGTGCAGGGGGTGGGGTGCACATGTGAGTGTCATGCTCACATGGGCAGGGGTCGTGTGCACATACACAGAGGGGCAGGGGGCATGCAGGGGGTAGTGCACACATGTATGGAGGCACGACATGAGTGGGTCACATGTGCATTGCATTAGGGGTGTGCGAACATGCTTTGGGTACTCGGTGCCGAAAAGGTTAGCCATCATCGCCATAGGGTAATAACAATAGTCAAAAGTTATATAGAAATCTGGTAACCTATAAATAAAACAGATGGACGGACGGACGGACGGACGGACGGACGGACGGACGGACGGACGGATGGATGGATGGATGGATGTTCAGGAAAGCAAACAAACAAATAAACCCTGCAATTGTGAAAGCTTTTGGTGCAGTGCCCCAGACATTTTAAAAAGCTTATATCAATCACAGGCCAAAGCAGTGTACAAAAACAACAATGCAACAAGAATGATATTACATTAAATCTCTCTCTCTCTCCCTCTCCCCCTCTCTTTCGGTGTGTGTGTGTGTGTGTGTGTGTGTGTGTGTGTGTGTGTGTGAGAGAGAGAGAGAGAGATCTCCAACCAATGACAGTCCTGAGGAACTGATAATAGCAATACAAGGACAAGCACTAAGCACCAGATACATAGAAGGAGAAGTCTATCATACAGAAACCACAAATCCAGATTTTTTTGGGCGGGGGATGGGGGGATGTTCCATACAATGTTGTGGAGAATAACACGGCTAAGATTCTGTGAGACCCTCCAGATCCAAATGGTCAGGCAAATACTGCCTAATCAGCAGGCCAGGGACCAGAAGACAGCAGTGGTGGTAGATGTAGCTGCATAACTATTAGTCCTCTCATCATTCCTATCACTCCCATAAGTGGGAGATCTCCCACTTATGACTGCATAACTGTAAGTTTGTTGCTTGTATCCTTACGATTTATATTGATATTGATTGTTTCCTGATTGCTTATTTGTACCCGATGACTATCATTAGGTATTGTACCTTATGATTCACAAGGAATGTATCTTTTGTTTTATGTACACTGAGAGCACATGCACCAAAGACAAATTCTTTGTGTGTCCAATCATACTTGGCCAATAAATAATTCTATTCTATTCTATTCATGACACCAACTCACAGCAACATCAGGAAAAAGGAGAATGAGAAGCTCAAGGATGAATGAAAGGGAGATAGAAAATAAAAGGCAAAGTTAACAAGTACTGTAAACAGTAATAGAGTTGGAAGGGACCTTGGAGGTCATCTAGTTCAACCCCCTGCTCATGCAAGAGACCTGTACTAGGGATTCGAACCACTGAACTGATCGATAAGCTCAGTGTTGTGACTCCTACACTGAGAGAGTGGCTTCAAAATATCTCAGAAACATCATCAGAACTTCCTGTGTGAACATCAGAAGAATGCAGTCTAGGAAGGTATTATGCAGAACCCTCAAATTCACACACCTGTAATAGAGGACCTGAGATTGAGGACACGTTCCATTCATAGTATGAAAAGGGATATGTATTATATGCATAGATACAAGTATAACCACACACACACTGTTAGAATGTTCATGACTGGGAGAGACATGGTAATAAGGTCAGCCAATGAATAGGCATAGCAACTAAGTCAGCCAATGGGAGCTTAAACAGGTCTGAGTCTGTGCTGAGAATTGAAACTGAAACAAGACTGATCTCTGTCTGCTTTGAACTGTGAACTGAAAACTCCTCTCCGCTGCTGCCTGTTATTGCTTGTAACTACTACTATGTTGGAGAAAACCTATATTGGTATTGTAACACATCTTCATGTGTTAATATGTAAATAAAGAAGTTAATGAATCCAACTGAATCAGTTATCTGTGTGTGCTTTCTGGGTTTGATTTTTATGTAACAAACTCTGACACACACACACACACACACACACACACACACACACCTCAATACATAGCTAAAACACTATTGACTAATTCAACAGAATTAAGAGCCATCCAGATTTATATTCTTCTAACGATTTTTGGTGCTTAGTCTTTCTTTCTTGTTTAGATCAGGTCTCCATACAATAATAAAACATTTGGGAAAAAAGATGCAAATCAATATTCCAATACTGGAGGATATGATAGAGAAAATCTCCACAGCAACCATATATTTCCCTTTTGTGCTCAGGTATGTTGGAACAAAGGACAACCAGACACTGCAGAAGACTAACATGCTGAAGGTGATAAACTTGGCTTCATTGAAAGCATCAGGCAATTTTCTTGCTAGGAAAGCCACTATGAAGCTAATAAAGGCAAGAAAGCCCATATAGCCCAAGACACAGTAGAACATGTAGTTGGATCCTTCACTGCATTCCAGGACTATTTCTTCCACAATTGAAGTCATGTTTGCATCAGGAAATGGAGGAGATGTTATCAGCCACACTGTGCATATAATTCCTTGAACGAAGGAGCAACTAAATGCTACATACATGGCAAGTTTTTTCCCTACCCACTTGGTGATCTTGGTCCCAGGCTTGGTGGCCATAAAAGCCAGAACCACAATGACAGTTTTGGCTAAAACACAAGAGATGACCACTGAGAAGACAACTCCAAAAGCAGTTTGACGAAGGACACATGTCACCTTGGATGGTTGGCCAATAAATAACAAAGCACAAAGAAAAGATAACAAGAGAGCCACCAAGAGAACATAGGTCAAGTTACGGTTATTGGCTTTAACTAGAGGAGTATCCTGATGTTTAATAAAAATCCAGAAGACTACAGCTGTAATGAAAGAACAGAAAATAGCAGAGCTGGCTAAAATGCTGCCCAACATTTCTTCATACATCAGGAAGGTTAACGCTTTTGGGAGACACAAATCTTGGCTATTGTTTGGGTACTGATCTTCTGAACAATGAAAACAGTCATCCATGTCTAGAAAAAAGAAAAAAAAATATTTTAGAAGCAGGATAGTTCTGAAATCCCATTCACTAATTAAATAAGAAACTAAGAGTCAAATAATACTTGTTGACTTTGAATCTGAAAACCAAACAAATTTCTATAATTTGCACATGTATCTAACATCAGTAATAGCTAACATTGTTAGTTGAGAAGTCATATCTGATCCATCACGACTTCATGGACAACGTTTCTCCAGGCCTTCCTGTCCTCTACCACCTTTGGAGTCCATTTAAGCTCACACCTATTGCTTTGGTGACTCCATCCAGCCACCTCATTCTCTTCCATCCCTTTCTTCTTTTGCCCTCAATCTTTCCCAGAATTAGGCTCTTCTCCAGTGAGTTCTTCCTTCTCATTAGGTGGCCAAAGTACTAGAGTTCCATCTTCAGGATCTGGCCTTCAAAAGAGCAGTCAGGGGTGATCTTCTCTAGGACTGACCGGTTTGATCATCTTGCAGTCCAAGGGACTTGCAGGAGTCTTCTACAGCATCATAGTTCAAAGGCCTCAACTCTTTGATGCTCAGCCTTTCTTATGGTCCAACGTTCACAGCCATACATGCTAATAAGGCAGGACATATATTGCATTTCAAATAAATGAAATTTGAGAATGACTGGAAATTTTTCGTTAGAACCAATCAACATTATTATATTTGCTTTTGGTATATTAAAAAGAAGTCATGATGGGTAGGTTTATGAACTGGTGGTATTTGTAATTGGAATTTGAATTCTTATTTTGTAATTATTCATGATACCTTGAGAACATATGCCTACAGACCCTTTCTGATGATGCTATCAAATGCAGGTAAACTAGACAGTAAATGAACTCCAAAAGTCATCTGGATAAAGTCCAGAATTCAGTAATGGGTCTTAACTCACAAGGTAAAAATCACAACATTAAGAGTCATTTTACTTTTTAGGAGTTTAGAAGATCAAATAATATAAGTGTCAGGTCTGCAGCCATCTTATCTTTTGGATCTTTGACCTGCCACACTTTCTATTATTCTACTATGCGTTTTTTATTGTGGTAAAGTAAGGGGGGGTATTATGGAGTTAGATGATATGTAGCCATAACAGAATTCTTTCTAGAAAGCCAAGGTCATCCCTGATAATAAGGATAGAAAGAAGTCCAATGTGATCTCTGCTTTTGTTTTAATTTGCAGTTGAAATTGTTATTGTGGATTACATAGTTAGCCACATGTTTTGATTAGATTTGACATCATTGTCCATCTATAGAGTATTTCCCATGGATCTGGAATAGGGAAATGTTATTTATATTATGGTTCATTGCACAGTCAGTCAGATGTTTTGACTGAATTTGGCATTTTCATCCACCTATTGAGTCCTTCACAAGAACATGGGATAGGCGGATGTTAATTTTGATGGAGTTAAAGGTATTGTTGGAGGATGTAAGCTGTTCTAAGTAAAGCTCGCATACTGACTTCAATGTATCTTCTTCACTGTATTTCAGCTATTCTTCCAATGCCCTTTTTTCTTCTTCACATGTCTGGTAGAATTGCAACACTACATACTTACCTATTTTCTTTGGTAAGTAGAATCAGTCAACATCACAGCATGCATGAAGCATGATTCATTGCCATCTTTTTTTCTGGCCTTTTTCTCTGGGATTTTAAGTTCTATTGACACCCAATCCCTATTTCAACTATACATATGTGTTGTGGCCCAGCAGGAGCCGTTGGAGCTGCCACCAGACTCTGACAGCGAGGGGCCCTATGAGTTGGCCCTGGAGGATGTGGAGGACCCTGGATAGGGTTCCAACTCCGAGCAGGGTGCAGAGAGACTGGTTGGCCACCAGGTGGTGCCTGAGCCTTGGACCAGTGGGGAGGAGACAAGGGAGAGTGATCCAGAAGCCAGCAGTGAGTTGTTCCTGGATGCACGCCATCGAAGAGATACTCAAAGTCAGGAACAATTATGCAATTACAGGAGGTAATTGCACTCAGCTGGTGGTCATTAGGCTCCCCCCGAGACTATAAAAAAGACTGCTTGTGACACGCCCCTCTTGCAAAAATCAACACATTGACTAAAGAGAACCTAACTAACTTGGCAGGCTGGATTGCTGCCAAGGTTTGTCAGCTTTTTGCATATCTCTTACCTTCCTTGTTAGCAATCTTCCCATCAGGACATTGAAGACAATCATAGCAGCAAAATAGCTTTGATTCTATCCTTTTCTTACTGTATCCCGAGTGGCACTTGTTATTACACAGAGAAAGTGGCTGGACCTATCCATTATGAAAGGAGAGAATGCTTTAAATTGACAAGATTGTGCCTTCATTATCTATTTGCATATTGATTTATTTGTGACACTTTGTGAGAAACCAGAAAGAGAAACCAGAACATCAAAAACAAGATCAGATTCATGTCTAACTTTCCTCTCTCATTTACATAATCCAATCAGGGATTTGTGTCTTAAAGCTAAGTCCCCTTAATCTGTGCATGCACAAAATGTTAAAAAAGGAAAAAAATACATTTCTGCAATGAAAATTGTTCTGCGTATGCACAGAACCAAAAATCAAGATGGCGAACCTGTAGGAGGGCAGGTTCAGGGGTGTGGCAGGCCTGGGTCACTGCTGCTTCCAGCGACCCAGGCTGCCAAGTTACTACCTATTTGGCCAAGCCGGTCCAAACTGCTAGGAACCCATCTCTGGTATATGGAAATAGAAAAAGCCATGGAGGGTTTTATTTCTGAACATAAATGAAAGGTGGGATGTTGCATCTGTAAATATTTCTAACAATAGCAATAGTTAGACTTATATACTGCTTCATAGGGCTTTCAGCAGTGGAATAATTATGGAAAGCAATCTAAAATTTCACCTTACCTGGTTAAATCTCCCAGGCCACACAATAGATTCTTCAGGAGAAGAAAACGTTATCTTTTGATAATCCATGCCATTGATCCCTCCAATTCTGACTCTCAGAAAAGACTGATTTGGAAATATGATCCAGTTCATAAGATCAAACCCAACCTCTAACTCTCCATTCTGATGGAAGGAAACCTTTTCCCCTGCACTGTTATTGAAAGATACCTTCCTTACAAATTGGTTGAGCTAAATGTAAGAAAGAAGAAGAAAACAAAGAGAGCACAGTAGAAATGTGAGTACATAAAGAATAATGTTCCTTGCTCTTTGCAGAATGCAGAGAACAAACCCTTTAAAACAGGTGTCAAACTCAATTTCATTGAGGGCCGTGTTGAGACTGTGGTGACCTTGGGGGGATGGGCAGGCGTGGCCAACTGGGTGGGTGTGGTCATCTTGATGCTACTCACTCAGCATGGCTGACGCGGGTGGGTATAGCCAACCAGGTGGCCATGGCCAGCTTGACACCACTCCTATAACTGCTGGCATGTTTCCTCTTGGCATTGGGTAGAACGGGCTGAAGCTACGCCGTCCCAATTTTTTCTCTTTACACTGGGTTGACCAGGCTGAAGCCACACAGGCCTGATGTTTCCTCTTGACATTGGGTAGTTCAGACCCAAGTGATGCAGATAGACCAGGCTGAAGCAACATGGGCCAGCCTGTTTCATTTTCAAGAATGGCCCCATTGGCTGGATCCAGATATAGCCCATGAGTCTTGTGTTTGACACCCCTCCTTTAAGAGTTTTAAGGGGTGTTGGGAGTATACGCCTAGTGTTGAGTAGGATACACACACACACACACACACACACAAACAACAACAACAACAATAACAACAACACTAGGTCATTGTTGCTTTAAATGAGTGGATGTACTTATCAGGTGTAATTAACTTTACTATAAGAAGGAGTCAAGAGAACTCACTCTCTCTCTCTGCTTGTCCTATGCTTGATGACTTGATGACTGGAATGTGAACTGCGACTGTAAGCTATTGTTTGTTCTTTGAATTGTGTTTGGACTAATATCTACTATCTACTATCACTGCTTGTGAAGCAATTATCAGTAGTAAAGCTACTTGTTTTTACTAGCAGTGTCTGAAACTCTATTCGTGTGTTTCTACTAGCAACATTTTTTCTCTCTAGCTGTACATTCCGCTGCACTACTTTCTGTCTCCCAACAGAGATACCCCTAACAAGGGGTCTAAAAGTAAGGTAATACTGAATGATTATGCTTGTAGTTTTAGTGCATAGGCTTTAGAATAAAACCTACAAAGCAGCACAATTAAATAAAAGTACCAAATCTATGAAAAACAAACAGATAAAAACTGAGAATAAAAAATCCCTGATTCTAATTTATTTCAAGAGAAAAATAAATCGGCCCTTCGACCGATTAGATCGCACAGATTAGGCCTCCTCCGAGTTCCATCCACCAGTCAGTGCCGACTGGCGACTACGTGGAGGAGAGCCTTCTCAGTGGCAGCTCCGACCCTTTGGAACGACCTCCCCGTGGAGATTCGCACCCTCACCACCGTCCAGACCTTCCGCACAGCCCTTAGGATCTGGCTATCCTGTCAGGCCTGGGGATAAGATTCTAATTCGCCCCACCCAAATGTTGAATGAAAGTTGTGTTTTATTGTTTTATTTTTATTTATGCACTGTCTTGTGTTTTTGTTTTGCACCCCCCTTCCCATGTATTGTAAGCCGCCCTGAGTCCCCTCAGGGAAAAGGGCGGCCTATAAATCATAAATAAAATCCTAAAATCCTAAAATCCTAAAATGATTTGAATCAGAATCAGAGTAGAGCTGTAAGGGACCTTGGAGGTCTTCTAATCCTACCCCCTTCTCAAGCAGGACACCCTGTACCATTTAAGACAAGTGGCTGTCCAGTAAAAACCTCCAGTGGTGAAGCACTCACAACTTCAGAGGGCAAGGTCTTCCACTAGTCAATTGTTCTCACTGTTAGGAAGTTTCTCCTTAATTGTAGGTTGCTTCTCTCCTTGGTTAATTTCCTTCCGTTGTTTCTTGTCTTGCCTTCTGGTGCTTTGGGGAAAAAAAGGTGACCCCCTCTTCTTTGTGGCAGCCCCTCAAATACTAGAACACTGTTATCATGTGATCCTGAGTCCTTCTTTTCTCTAGACTAGCCATACCCAATTCCTGCAACCATTCCTTATATGCTTTAGTCCCCAGTCCTTTATTCATCTTAGCTGCTCTTTTCTGACTTTTTCCAAAGTCTTGACATTCTTTTTGTAATGTGTTGACCAAAACTGGATCCAATATAACAGGTGTGGTCTTACTAAGGCTTTATAAATGGTACTAATACTTATTTTATTGTTATGCTTCTGTTTATGCAATCAAGGATTGCATTAGCTTTTTTGGTGCTGCCACTGTCAACTCGTGAAACATTCTTGACCTGCTCTCAAGTTGCCATAGGCAGCAGGATGGGAAAACTGAGCTTCACAGCTGCATCGAAAAACTTCCATTTCAGTCAAAATGAAGCACATTCCAGTGGCAACATCAAGGTCATCTTCAAGGGGATCCACGGTGACCGGAGGGAGTGACTTCTATAATCCGCAAAATTGCTTCATTGGGGAATGTGACTGATGACACATCTTGGAGGGAGGGGGAAACAGGGTCAGAGCCAAAGCATGAATTAAGTGAGGTCATAATTGACTTCACTTGGATCGTGCCAACATGAAGCTCCTAATAAATAACTACATTTCTTTTGAAGCTTGGCTTGAGACTCATGATTTAATTAGGAGGTCGGAACTTTGACAGCCACATAATGCTGACTCATATTTAAGTGGTCAGGCACTAGGTTTAAATGATTGATGTATAATTGTTTCAAGCACATTTGAGTAAGGAGAATATTTGTAACGTAGAAATTATTATATATTATGTAAAGATCTCACTTCCTAAAGAAGATGTGAATACTGGGAAAGGTGAAAATAAACAAATGAAGATGAAAACCAGTAGAAAAGTAGTTGCACTCAGTTATAGTTGCAATGGGTGCACTAATAAAAGACCTGAAAGGTAAGATTCAGGATAATTCATCCTGGAGAAAACCTGTCTACATTGTGGGTAAACATTGACAATTACTTGATAGCACATAATCAATCAAATTCATCAATAAAGTTGTTTTTGAATTTTGCAACAAATATATAATACTTGTTTTTCCAATTTATCCAATAAACTACAAGATCTTGCTTAACTATTTGAGATAAGCTAAAGACAAATTTCAATTTTATTCTAGCAGTTAGTAGTATTCATCTTTTTTCTTTTCTTTAAATTGATTTCCTTAAAAAAATGAATTTGGTAAGTGCTTGGAACTGTAATATTTTAATAATTGGAACTAGGATACATTTTGCAAAACTGCAGCGTGCTTGCAATATAAAGTGGAATGAAATAAATAATCAGAAACATATCACATAGCTCACTCACACTAAAAACATAATTTTAGAGATATGTAGAGAGTTTTGGGCTTAGACAATTTAGAATGTCACCATCTTCAATCCGAACTAGGTATAGTACCTAAAAGCTGCTACAATGTCCACCTGTCAATGAATACTTCAGTTTGAACCACAACGACACACGAGCTCACAATAGATACAAACGTATGGTAAACCGCTCCAAACTTGACTGCACAAAATACAACTTCAGTAATAGAGTGGTCAATGCCTGGAATGCACTACCTGATTGTATGGTTTCTTCCCCAAACTCCACTCACCCCATTCCTAAGCGGTCTTTAAGGGGTGTGTATAAGCGCACCAGAATGCCTACCGTCCCTGTCCTAATATTTGTATTCATTTCATGTATTCATAATCATGTCTATACTTATATCTGTTATCTAATTCATGTTTGACAAAATAAATAAAATGACCATAAAAAATAAAAGGATGACTAGATAAATTTAGGCTGTAAAAAGTCTTGAAGAATAGCATTCTCCACAATCTAGGATCTAGTAGATTACCTGCAAATAGCAATAGCAATAGCAGTTAGACTTATATACCACTTCATAGGGCTTTCAGCCCTCTCTAAGCGGTTTACAGAGTTAGCATATTGCCCCCACAGTCTGGGTCCTCATTTTACCCACCTCGGAAGGATGGAAGGCTGAGTCAACCTTGAGCCGGTGAGATTTGAACCGCCAAACTGCAGCTAACAGTCAGCTGAAGTGGCTGCAGTACTGCACTCTAACCACTGCGCCACCTCGGCTCTTCGATATGATCAGTGCTCTGCAATTTACAGTATCCTTGCTTAGAAGTGACTTAGAATTACTTAGAAGTAATGCTTTACCTTCCATAGATGTTGTTTCAGAAGGTTTAGTTTGGCTTCACGATCTCCTGCTCGGTATCTGAATATGGATTCCTGGATGTCATGCAGAGCATGTGCCACTGCAAAGACTGCATTGTAGACACTGTAGCTGTGGCTAGTCATGCCCATCTCAAATACAGTTGAAGGAAGATTTCCCAGTTTTTCTTCACCAGTGCAGATGCCTGAATCTTCCTCCCCATTCATGGAGTTGGTGAAGGAACATTCAAATGCATTTTCCCAGAAGAGCTTGATAATGGCATCTTCCTTTTTCATGTTAGGCTTTCTCATCTGAAGAAATTCCTGGAATCCCAAAACCTCCCCTGAGTGAATTGCAAAGGAGAGAGCACCGTGGAGGAAGTCTATGTCGTCATTCCTTTGGAAGGGAAGTGATGTGAAATGCATCTGAGCTGTCAGCACCCACACTTTAACTTTTTCCAATAATGGTACATCTTCCACTTGGGATATGGTGGGGATTATCCTCAAAATAATCATATCTTCAGCTTCGCCATGGATTAACACTACATTAGCAGAGCTTCTCATAATAACTTTGAAAGTTTCAATCCCAGCTTCCACAGAAGAGAAAATATTATTGGAATAAGTAATTACTGGCAAAGTTTCAGTGAAAGCAAAACAGATGCCACTCACGGAAAACAGGGGTACAACGTCTTGCACAAACCTTTCACCATTCTCATTATTTGAATATAGCATCCCAATCCACGTCCACTTGAAGTGGAGCATCAATTGAAGAATTCCATTGTATTCATGGTGCACATTTGGGAACATCTGTTGATGTAAAACAACCTGCACCTTTTTATTTATCTCCGGAGTTGAGCCATAGATGAACTGAAGAAAGAGATGGAAAAGCAAGATAGAGGGAAAATCATCTTCAAGGTTAGGCAAAACAAAAGCCAGGGATTAGAAATTAAAATGGTGATTTAAAGCTTCCATTGTAGCCATACTTTGCATATGACAGTGAAAGTGTTAAGGGAAGTAACTGAGAAATTATGAAATGTCTAGTTTTCCATGGAAATACATGAGCAGAAGATATGTAGAATTTAATTACATATTGTGACGTTTTGTCAGTCCCTGCCTAAGAAAGTCTGCTCTAATGAAATTGATTCAGTGGTAATGTTTCCATCAGATCATCCTGCATTTCATGAAACAACTATATGTGCATCTTATTAATAAAGCAGAACTTAGAGTGCAATCTCTAGTTTTGAATATGATACATGTTGAAAACAATTACTTTCAGAGATAATAAAGTGCACGCAACAGGTTCAGTGGTCGATTCGTTTGCAGATTGTTTGGGTCTAGTATATTTATTTTTATACCCTATGAATTTTAACTGGGTTTTTTTCTCCACAATTCAATTTACAAACTGCATTTTTCTTCTCATTTTATTTCACATTTTTCTTTCATTTCTTTCTTTTTATAAAGAGCATGTAAGAGAAAGGATTACTTTAAAATTTAAGATAACAATAATGTTGATGCTATGATTTTTGGCAGCTGCCAAAAAAGCCAACACAGTTCTAGGCTGCATAAACAGAGGAAAAGAGTCAAGATCACGTGAAGTGTTAATACCACTTTATAATGCCCTGATAAGGCCATACTTGGAATACTGCATTCAGTTTTGATCGCAACAATGTAAAAAAATATGTGGAGACTCTAGAAAGAGAGCAGAGAAGAGCAACAAAGATGATTGGGGATCTGGAGACTAAAACATATGAAGAATGGTTGGAGGAACTGGGTATGTCTAGTTTAATGAAAAGAAGGACTAGGGGAAACATGATAGCAGTGTTCCAATATCTCTGGGGCTGCCACAAAGAAGAGGGAGTCAAACTATTATCCAAAGCACCTGAGGGTACAACAAGAAGCAATGGGTGGAAACTAATCAAGGAGAGAAGCAATTTAGAACTGAGGAGAAATTTCCTGACAGTTAGAACAATCAATCAGTGGAACAACTTGTGAATGCCCCAACACTGTAAGTTTTTAAGAAGATGTTGGATATCCATTTGTCTGAAGTGGTGTAGGGTTTCCTGCCTAGGCAGGGGGTTGGCCTAGAAGACCTCCAAGGTCCCTTCCAACTCTGTTATTTTATTTCACAGTTTGTTTATATAATAACCCTTGAAATAAGTGGAGATATAAAACAAGGAATATCAGGTAAGATAGTCTATGAGAAGTCTAAGCATCTCTAACCCAAAAAGAATGATATCAAACAGGTAAACAATTTACAATAAAAAGAATAAACTGGGCCTAAGTAAGTCTATTAATAATATATAACTAATTAAATCAAGCAAACTAAATAGTTTAAGCCTTTGCAAGATACAATGGACTCATTTATTCCCTGACTCTCTCACCCCATGACAAACGAACATTACAGGAAGGAAAAAATGAATGACTTCAAAAACTTCATTTTTTCTCTGATGGCATTGTACCTGTGGCATCTTGTAGAGGGATAGGATGGTGTCCAGGTGGTCTCCAACTGCAGATGTTGGTCCTCCAATGACAGCTATTGGTCTTTTCTGCATGTCACACCTGTAGTTTGGGATGAATCTATCCTGGCTGGAGAACAGTTCTAACAAGGCACGATAGGTCCACGTGGGATTAAAATAGCTGTTATAGATATGGAAGCCCAGGGTGTGATTGGGTAAAATGTGAGAGTTTTCATTGATCTCCTTGACTGCAAATTGCAAAGCTAAGAATTGCTGATACATTGGTGTCATCACTCTGAAAGGAAAATCATACACATAGTTCAAGAAATGACAATTAGCAGAGTTCAAGTGTAACAGATTTTTAAAGAATTGGTATTCATGTCCATGAATGTGGGGAAATATTGTCACTTTCAGCTGGACGTTTCTCACCAATTTTTACAAGCTCAGCACTGTAAACATTTGATATGTAATGGTTAAACTAATGATTTCTGTCCCCCTCCCCCTGCATAAATTCTTTTGTAATGCTATTTTCAACTGGAAAATAACTTTGGAGCACATAATATTTGAAATACATGGTGTTGAAGCACATACCAGCACAGTGGTTTCTTAAAATACTTTGTTCATTATTTTTTTTTGCATATTAACATGAAATCACAATTTAGCCAGATTCTTTATTTTTATCTGTTTAGTTTTCAATTTTATCCTGATCATCATTACAGTAAAAAATTCTAAACATTAGTATATATTGAATAAAATATAATTCATTATCTAGATTTATGAAAGGGACACAGATGTGTTCCCTTCTTTGAAAATATCTGTTGGACCCACAAAATGTTAGGGTGATGGGAAGTCACAGCTCAACAAATATAAATTTGTATATATAATTTTTTCTGATTTCTGAATGTTATTCACTGCCTATGAGGAAACCATCTCAGACAAGATTCCATATGAATATGTGTATCTGTGTTTCAAATAAAATTACAGGATTTCATCAAAGAGATTACTAGAAGGTGTTTCACTGAAGTCCATCTCTGTATAGAATATGTAGATCTTAGACAAAATGCCTATGACAACGAAGTCCCCAGGTTCATATTGCTGGTGAAGAAAAGGGAGAGGTTCACTTATGCTGCATTTAGCATTGGAAATCATGCACACCATTCGGGGTAAAAGCACTATAATTAATGCTTCAAATACCACCATTCTGAATGAAGCAGCTTTTCTTTAAGCCAATTCATGTCTCCCAGATCTGTCTTTCATTAATTCAGATGGGCCAAGTCCCAGCATAAGTCACAATGATCAGAGTTCAGAACCCAGTTTGGAATATTGAGTTCAGAGTTCAGAATCCAGTTTGGAATATTGTGTTGCATTTTCTCATTACCTTTTTATTTTGTTGTATTTCATTTCTGTTCAACCTGCTTGAGGGCCATGAGGCACTCAGAAGTTATTATGGTTAAATGGATAATTATAGAGGAAGAATTACCAACTGAACATTATAAATACATCATAAATAGGAAAGCTCATTGGATATTTCCCATCAAAAATCTTTCTTTTTGTTTTCCAGGGAATTAGGTGATAACCCTTTTTGAAGTGGTTCAATCAGATTCCTGGAATTGAAAATGGACATTGAAGTATAATTAAACTAGTAATTAAAGATAAATTTAAAGGTTTCCCTTGCACATATGTGATAGTTGTTCCCGACTCTAGGGAGCGGTGCTCATCTCCGTTTCAAAGCCGAAGAGCCAGCGCTGTCCGAAGACGTCCCCGTGGTCATGTGGCTAGCATGACTAAATGCCGAAGGTTCACGGAGCACTGTTACCTTCCCAGCAAAGTTTTCTACTTACATTTTTATGGGCTTTCAAACTGCTAGGTTAGCACAAGCTGGGACAAGCAACAGGGGCTCACTCCATTATGCGGTGCTAGGGATTCGAACCACGGAACTGCCGACCTTGCTGATCGACAAGTTCAGTATCTTAGCCACCGAGCCAGTGTGTCCCTTTTAAATTAGTAATTACATTGAGGATATTATCAATATGTAATCAAAAGTTCTACAAAATAAGAAAGAAAACAGAACTGAAAGAAATATAAAACACTGACATTTATTTAGTATCAGTTTATCTAAGTTACAAAGGAGACTTCTCTGTGTAATGTGTCTTCATGCTTCTGGAATTAAGGAGAAACTTCCTAACAGTGAGAACAATTAACTAGTTGAACAGCTTGCCTTCAGAAGTTGCATGTGCTTCAACACAGGATTTTTAAGACGAGACTGTACAGCCACTTTTCTGAAATTGTTTAGGGTTTCCTGCTTGAGCAGGGAGTTGGACTAGAAGACCTCCAAGGTCCCTTCCAGCTCTATTCTAATTGATTGATTGATTAATATCAATCAACAAACTTGTGCTCAACCCGGATAAGACCGAGTGGCTGTTGTGTTTCCCTCCCGCCAATTTGGCAAATATTCCATCTCTCAGGCTGGGGGGTCAAACATTATACCCCTCAGACAGGGTCCGCAACTTGGGAGTCCTCCTGGACCCACAGCTGACCTTCGAACACCATTTGTCAGCTGTGACCAGGGGGGCATTTGCCCAGGTTCGCCTGGTGCACCAGTTGCGCCCCTACCTGAACTGGGAGGCTCTCACAACAGTCACTCGTGCCCTTGTGACCTCTAGGCTGGAGTACTGCAATGTGCTCTACATGGGGCTGCCCTTGAGGAGTATTCGGTGACTTCAGCTAGTCCAGAATGCAGCCGCGCGAGCGATCGTGGGTGCACCTCGCTTCACCCACGTAACACCTATCCTCCGCGAGCTGCGCTGGCTACCTGTCGATCTCCGGATACGCTTCAAGGTGCTACTTGCCACCTATAAAGCCCTTCATGGTAGTGGGTCTGGGTACTTGAGAGACCGCCTACTGCCGATCACCGATCACCTCCACATGACCCATTAGATCTCATCGTTTAGGCCTCCTCCGAGTTCCATCCGCTGGCCAATGCCGACTGGCCACCACGCGGAGGAGAGCCTTCTCGGTGGTAGCCCCAACCCAATGGAACGATCTCCCCTTGGAGCTTCGTACCCTCACCACCCTCCAGACCTTCCGCACAGCCCTTAGAATCTGGCTATCCCGTCAGGCCTGGGGCTAAAGATTGTAACCCGCCCGAATGGTATGAATGTTGCGTTTTAACCATGTACTGTCTTATATGTAAAAGTCTGTCCCCCCCCCCTTCCTTTTGATTGTGAGCCGCCCTGAGTCCCTCCAGGGAAAAGGGCGGCATACAAATAAACTAAACTAAACTAAACTAAACTAATATGGAAAGAATAAGAATGCACTGGATATGTTGGCATGCATATTTTAACATATCAGACAAATCTGGACATCTTTTAATATTACAATTTTAATATTTATATTAAATATTTTAAATAATAATCAGTGTGTTTCTAATTTGATTTATTTTGTGCTACCAAGTCATTGTCAATTCTTAGTAAATGCATAGATATATTCTCCCAATGATGATCTGCCTCAAATCTGGTCTCCCATGTCTTCTAATGGTAACACAGATTGGACAACCATTTGACTGAATGGTATTGGGTCTCCTTCTTGAGCAAGGGAATTGGACTAGAAGATATTCAAGGCCTCTTCCAACTCTCTGTTATTCTGTTATTCTCACTGTCAGGGTTACTGTCAAGTAACACCCCCAACAAAAGAAGAGTCTGAGGCTTGAAGTTCCTCAAAGTTCCATTTTATTAGAGAGGTCATATTGGGAAAACCCGAATCTGAAAGTTTCCAGGTTTTCCCCACCGAAATGAAAGTCCAAATCCCTGCCCAGCACCCACATGTCCATCACATGGCCCAATCAGGCACCTTCCCAACTGGAGATGCCTCCCAGTCATATCCTTCCAGGTGCAGGGCATGGTGTCCTTGACTCTCTGAGAAAGGAATGTTATTATGACTTTATATCTGCCATACTCCATATAATCCCCACTCCCATTTTCTCACAACATTAAATGTGGCCGGCCTGAAGGCCCAATGCAAAAGATTCCAGGTATGACACTCACCTCCCTGCTCTTCATTCTATTTGCTTTCTTCCATTTCCAGCTTCTTCCTCTTTTCTTAGCATTAATTCAATCCAAGTGTTTATTTTATATTTCTTAGATAATGTAAGCAATATTTTAAAGGGTTAGCTCGAAACTGCACTAGGTTGGAAGAACAACTTCTACTCATATGATGTGGGTTTGTCCTTTTGTCAACTCAGTTGACTTAATATCAATCATCTTCTCAGTATTTTCAATGACCTGAAGATAACAGCTTATGTGGCAAAAAGTGTATAACTAACAATTATATCAAAAATTAAATTTATTGAGAATGGTGGATACAGACAGATTGACAGATGCTAAAATGACCTAAACCTCAAACTTATAATCTTTGACAATATGTACTTGGTTTCCATTTATGAATTGGTTGCTCTTGAAGTAACAGAAAGGCAGAGCTGTATTATTCAGTAGTCAAAGTTTAATGTTTGTTTTTTCAAATTGAGATAAAGTATTACCAACCAGCTATACTCAATATAAAATAGAATAGAATTCTTTATTGGCGAAGTGTGATTGGACATACAAGGAATTTGTCTTTGGTGCATATGCTCTCAATATACATAAGGAAAATAAAATAGAATGCATTCATCAAGAATCATAAGATATAACACTTAGTGATAGTCATAGGTTAGTAATAAGCAATCAATTTATACTAAGAAACAAATAAAACAATGTACATTTTAAGGATACAAGCAACATGGTTATAGTCATAAGTGAAAAGAGATAGATACTAGGAAGGAAGATTAGAATAATGGTAATACAGCCAGTAGATAATTTGACATTTTTGTGGGGATTAGTTGTTTAGCAGAGTGATGGCATTCGGGAAAAAAACTGTCCTTGACTAAACTGTGTCTAGTTGTTCTCGTGTGCAGTGTCCTGTAGAGTCATTTTGTGGATAGAAGTATATGTCCTAGATTCTGATTTTCTGGGGTTCTTAAAGCAGGTATGGAAATGAAAAAGAATTTCTACAGAACCTGGAAGCTTGTATGAAAAACATGGAATTCCACACGCCAGCAGGTTCTTTTACAGAATTGCAAGTTCCAAGGAATGTTTGAAAATGTGCCCTGTTCAAATCTTCAAGGCATTCTATTTAATTCCATTTTTTGACATTTTGTTTACAAGCTAGGCAATAAATAATTCCAACATCCTTATTCACACATACTGAGGAATATACTCCAAAAAGTTCAACAATGCTTACAACAATACATGAGTATAGGATTGGTGATTCTTTTTTTAAAAAAGGAAAGGCTATCCAGTATTATATTCTTGCCTTATATTTTTTACTCTTAGCTGTTCTTTCTTGTTGAGATCAGGCCTCAACATAAGAATGTAGTATTTAGGGGAAAAGATACAAATCAATAAACCAGCACTGGAAGTTATAATTGAGAAGATCTCCACAGCAACCATATATTTTCCCTTGGTGCTCAAGTATGTTGGAATAAAGGACAATCAGACACTACAGAAGGCCAACATACTGAGGGTGATAAACTTAGCTTCATTGAAAGCATCAGGCAATTTCCTTGCCAGGAAAGCCACTGTAAAGCTAACAAAGGCAAGGAAGCCCATATATCCCAAGACACAGTAGAACATGTAGGCAGATCCTTCGTTACATTCCAGAACTATTTCTTCTGCCATGGATCTCATGTCAACATCTGGGAATGGGGGAGAGGTGGAAAGCCATGTAGCACATATAATACCCTCAATAAAGGAGCAGCAAGATACTATGAAGAAGCCTAGTCTTTTCCCTACCCATTTGCTCATCTTGGAACCTGGCTGGGTGGATATGAAAGCTATAACCACAATGATGGTTTTGGCCAAAACACAAGAAATGGCCACTGAGAATATAATGGCAAAAGCAGTTTGACGAAGGATGCACATCACTTTGGAAGGTTGGCCAATGAATAATAAAGAACAAAGGAAAGACAAAATGAGAGCAACAAGGAGGATATAGGTGAGAGTTAGGTTGTTGGCTTTGACTATGGGAGTATCTTGATACTTAACAAATATCCAAAGAACTACAGCAGTGATTGAAGAAAAGAAGAGAATAAAACTGGTCAAAACTATTCCCAAAGTTTCTTCATACATCAAGAATGTTACAGCTTTGAAGAGACATAAGTCCTGATTCTGATTTGGATACTGATCTTGTTGACATTCCAAACAATCATTCATGTCTGCAAAGAAAATCAGATTAGAAATATGATGGTCTTGGAGATGCATTAAAAGGAGCAAATGAAAGGCCTGTGATTAGGGCAGCTAGCTTAATATCTAAAAGATGAAGTTTTGTAATTTTCCTAAACTATTCTGTAGTTTCTGCAGTCAGAAAGGACTAAGAGAAGATTTGCCATTCAAGAATTTTGGGAGGCCAAATGGGAGCAGGTTAAGTTCATTTATGAAAACAAAAAGAAAAAGAATAACTTGTTGTTTTACACATGATTGTAGATAAACATTGATTTTAATAATTCTGGTTGACATGGACATAGGTGTATTATATTTATGAATTTGTGCTTTATTAGTCACTAACTGATAACCTGGTGAAGCCTAGATATGTATTTATCCCAATCATATATTAGAGGGAGCCCCCTTGTGGAGTACTGTGAAGCCATTACTATGGCAACTCCACTGTGCTGTACAGGACAAGCCATTTTAAGGTACAACAGGCTTATCTTAACAGAACTTGAATCCAAAATGCACATTATCACTGTCAAAAGTACTGTGACTTGCAACTATAGATATAATACAGTCGTTTTCATTTCAGCAGCCCTGACGTTCTAGAGTTATGTTGAAACACACACAGAGAGACACACAGACACACACACACACCGAGAGGTGTTAGCGGTGTCTTACCCCCACAGTATTTATTTCCAGAGAATAAGTCATCTATGTACCAATTTAGTTGAAATAATTTTGTATTTATTTCTTTCTTTGAAACAGATGAGAGGACATGCATGCAAACCCTTGCTCGTGATGCTAATAGATGTAGTTCAAGAACCTGCATAGTCAGGGGTGAGATTCAGCCAGGTCGGACCGGGTCAGGCAAACTGGTAGCTCCGACAATCAGCTGGGGAGGAAACCAGTTCATTCTAATGATCAGGTGGGCTCACCCACCCATCCCTGCCCTTTACTTACCTATACCCTCTCAGCTGATTCACACAGCACAGCAGATTGCCATGCCCTAGCTGTGTTACTCCCCAGAAGTAGCATGGAAGGTACATTTTGTTAAAACTATGCACGTGTGGGGAGCGTGCATCAGGTGCATGCACACGTAGAATGGGCATGTGCGAAGCACATTATCACTGAACTGGTTGTTAAACTGGCAGAGAGGTGAAATCAAAATTCATCTGGAAAACTAATTAGTAACAGTAGTGCTACATGCTATACAGTTCATAAGCAAAAGCAATAATTTATTTTCTAAGTGAGGGATGATCCCCAAACTTCAAGTAATATATTAGCATCCTACAGTATATGACAACTCTTACCTTCCTGGTTGGCAATCTTCCCTTCTGGACACTTAAGGCAATCATAGCAGCAAAATGGCTTCCCTTCTAATTTGTTCTTACTATATCCTGAATGACATTTGCTATTACAGAGAGAAAGTGGCTGGGACTGTCCATAATAAAGAAGAGAATGAATGTGATTGTCAGAAAATGCTTCTGAATGAACCAGACTAGATAGACTAATATTTATAAACTTACCTCATATTACTTCCTATTGTATGGTTTAATATTTAGTGTTAATTAGAGAATATTTTGTGTTAATTAGAGAAACAGAATAGGGGGGATTAAGAAGAAAGAGAAAGAAAATGAGAGAGAGAGAGTGCAGAGGAAGCATGGTGGTAGGATGTTAATGAAAACTTAAGGAATGAAAACTTACTGAAAACTAAGAAAGAATGCAGTGATTTAGTAGTTTGCATAGTTAAACAATGGCTATGAACTACTCTGTTTTAAAACAATACATTCAAAAAATGAACAGAGGTAGATGCAAACATTTTGTATGGACTCATCAGTACCTACATTACAATAACACAAAATCAGCCTCAAATATAAGATCTAACAAGAACATTAATTAATTAATGTGGCCTATAACTTATGGAAGAAAGTAGACAGGATCTTTGATAATTCCTCTCTGGACAAGGAGAGGATTTGAGATCACCCACATGTGCTCATCAGACTTTAATACTTTTCCCCATGTTCTTGTATTTTATCTTCTTTAAGTTTTTTAAAGGAGTGAAATGATGAGATTTTATAGATTTACTATAGTTGTTGTGAAGAAAGTCTATTCTTTACATGCTTCTCATTTTTTTCATATATACCGTTTACTATAGTAAATCTATAAAATCTCATCAATATGTATGTATGTATGTATGTATGTATGTATGTATGTATAAATCAGAATTGTGCTGATAAGAAGGCAACATAAAAAAATGGCTTTCTGCCTGGATGGCTCCCAGAGCAATCCGATAGACAGAAAAGGGAAGCAGTATGCTCCCTCCCATATTTGGGTATACCATGGGTTGTGACACAATACATACATACATACATACATACATACACACACACACACACACACACACACACACACACACACACAGAGAGAGAGACACACACATATATACAGTACACAGACACACACACACACAAACACACAAACATATATATATATATATATATATATATATATATATATATATATATGTGTGTGTGTGTGTGTGTGTATGTATGTGTATGTGTGTGTGTGTATACACACACACACACACACACACACACACACATACATGTTGTATTTGTGCTGATAAATAAATAAAGGGAGACTAGTATAGATCTATTTCAAGCTATTTAGCTCTCATCAGCTAGCCATACCCTTACTGGGATTGGAACCTGTGTTGTATTGCATCTTAGGCAGATGTGTTAACCATTAAGCCACATAGTTCCTCTCCTTATCAGCTGAGACAGGGAGAAAGGTATATATTTAAAGTCACAACCCCTGGTATGCCCAAATATGGGAGGAAGTTCACTGCTTCCATTCTCTGTCCATCGGCTCATCATAAGAGACCATCCAGACAGAAACCCAATATTTGTTATTGTTGCATTTGTTACATTTGTGTTGTATTTGTGCTGATAAATTCATTCATTCATTCATTCATTCATTCATTCATTCATTTCTACTTTTTCCATACTTTTTTCATCTTCTACTTTTTAGGCTACTTTTAGTTTTTTTTACTCTTAAAAGGGAAAGGTGAATACATGTACCATAAGATAAGGGGGGGAAAGACACAAAACAATGTTTTGTTTTTTTTTTAAATATATTTTATTCATTTTTCACATTCCATTTGCAATCACTTATATACAGGGTATTTGCTATAAAAAAAGAAAAAAAAAGAAATAAAACGAAAAAATAAAAAGGAAACACAACTCATTCACAACCCCACCTAACACTTCCATCCTCCATACACCCCATCTACCCCCTCCAACTTTCCTTTCTCCCTCTAACACTCCCCTCCTACTTCCCTTTCCCCTCAAACCTTCCTTCTCCCCTTACTCCCCACACACCCTCCTTACATTCCCCTTACTCCTTCCTTACTCCTCCCTCTTCTTTCCCTCTACCTCCCTCCTTGGTGTATGCCTTTATTCGAGTGTTGTTTAATCTGATAAAAAGTAAAATAAACCAAGGAAATATATATATATATATATATATATATATATATATATATATATATATATATATATATATATATATATATATATATATATATATATAAAGAAAGAAAAAGGAAAGAAAAGGAAAAAAAAAAAAACCCACCGTATATAAATACATTCTTGTTCTTATTGAGACTATGTTAACACCCACCCACCCAACCCCCACAAATCCCCATCCCTAATCCTCCCGACTTCCCAGGGCCCACACCTGGCACTACCTTCTGTCTAAAGTATCTTATGTTCGTATGGATTAAAAATAATATATCAAAAGAAAGAAAAACAAAAAAAAAAAGAAAGAAAAGAAAAGAGAAAAGAAAAAAAAAGAAACCACTCTTTGTGTTGAGCTCAGCCCCCCATCTTTATCTATGCTTAAATAGTATAGGTCATTCTATCTATATTTTATTCTCGTCTCTTACTTCTTTGTTATTTACCCCAACTTTCTGTAGACTCTCCCGTTCCTTTTCCTTAACCTTATGTTCAGATAAACATTTATACAAATTTGTGTAGACATCAATATACAATCTAACCAAAATTGATCCCTTCCAATAAAATTTAAGCAACGTGGTTCATACCACATATTCAAATATTACTTTACAGAAGAATAATCAAGCTTTCCCTTCTAATAAAATTTAAACAGCGTAAATAATCTTTCTTAACCTCCTTTCCAAACAATAATTCAAAATAATCTAACCAAGCTTCCCCTTCTTAGTAAAGTTTAAGCAGCATAGATCAAGTATTACTTTACACAGAAATCATTTTCTATCTTAAGATAATCCCAACCGACTTTCTCTTCTAATAGGATTTAAATAACGTAAATCATTCCACATGCATTTTACCCTCATCCCTTGCTTGTCCGATATTCACCACCAACAAATTTGTGCAGACATTTGTTTAAGATCTAACTCAAAGTAATTTCAACCAACTTTCCCTTCTAATAAGAATTAAATAGCATGGATCATTCCACATATTCAAATAATACTTTCAGCAAGAGTCAGTTAACCTTCTATTTTAAAGTAGTCCCTTCTAACAAAATTTAAACAACATAATTCATTCCGCATTCATTTTACATCTATCTTAAGATAATCCCAACCGGCTTCTCCTCTTCTAATAAGCTTTAAACAACGTAAATCATTCCGCATATATTTTACCCTCATCCCTTGCTTGTCTAATATTTACCACTATCAAATTTATGCTGACATTAGTTTAAGATCTAGCTCAAAGTAATTTCACCCAACTTTCCCTTCTAATAAGAATTAGTCCGCTTTTTCTACCGGAGAGAGGTCGCAAACCCCCATTTAGTCCACAACTTTGGCAAATATTTTAAAATGTCTAAATTCTCGATCTCCGTTTTTCTGCTTCTCCGAGGGAGGAAAGGCTACCCCCTCCATCTTGCATCCACGCGGCCTGCCGCTTGCCTTCTCCTTCCGCTTGTCTCTCCTCCTCTCTTCCAAGTGAGTCAGGAAGTCCCGCCTTCAAAGTCCTACGATAGAAATCTCGGGCCTCCAAAACAGAGTTAAGACGAAATCTTTGATTCTCAAATGTGACCGTAATGCCGGCAGGGGCCTCCCATCTGTATCGAATCTGTTGACTCCTAAGCTCTTTGGTTAAAAAGGCGTAGTCCCTTCTTGCTCTCAACATCTGGAAAGGAATATCTTTGAAGACAATCAGGTCCTGGTCATCAACTCGGAGACTGTTATTATGAAACTTTTGCACAATCGCATTTCTGGATTCTTTTGTGGAGAAATATATAATTATGTCCCTCGGGAGCTGTCGCTGTTCCGCTACCAATGAGTTCTGGCGATAAATTTTCCGAATCTGCCAATCAAAGTTAAGTCCCGGGCTTCCCACCGCATGGCTGAAGGCTTCAGCAAAGGTCTGTTTCAGATTCTCTTGCTCCTTTTCACGGAATCCTCTAACTCTTATTGCAAATGCCTTCCTATTAAAATTCATCATCACGAGCTGTTCTTCAGTGTCCCTAATTTTTTGTTGTAATATTTGAATATTAGTAGTCAAATTAAAATTAGCCTTCTCCAAGCTTTCCAATTTATTCTCTATTTCAGCAGAATAATCTGACAGGGCAGACACGGCTGCGAACGTATTCGCCTTCATTTGATTAATTTTAGACTTTAAATCATCATATAGTTCCAATACAAATTCCTTAATTTCTTGTTTAAAATCATTAAATATTTTAAAGAAGTATTCCTGTGTTAAAAATTCTCCAGTAGAGGGCATAGGAGACAAAGGCTGTGGTTCCAATATAAATTCTTTAGATTCTTTAGGCACATTTGTAGCAAGACGCTTCTTTGATCTGGGTGCCATAATAAATAAACAGATAAGCAGCGCTTTTGCTCCCCTCTGTTTCCAAAGAAAAAGAGTTTATTTTGTTAAGGAGCGGTCTGCAGGAAGGTAAAACCGGCTAAGTACATCCGCTATCAATCACCAACGGAGAGAAATCGCCATTTTGAAGTCCATTTAGACAAAGAAGTCTCTAAGACAAATGGTGCTGGTATTTAAGATAGTAATAAAAGCATAAATCTCACAGGAGTGGGACCCGCCCGTATTAAACCTAGCTTGAAAAAAACTTTGCTTTGTCCTAGGGGGGGGGCTAGCCTGTCTGGGGCTGCCAAAAAAGGCAGCTGAGAAGAACTGGCTGGAGATGAAAGCTCCGCTCCCGCTGGATCTAATCTCTGTCCACAGCCAAAAAAAAGAGAAAGGCTGTGGATTACGAATAGACCCTAACACACAGAGCTACTCCCTGCCCCTTTCTTAGCCAAAAAGGGGTGATATCTATGATCTTATTTAGATATACAGACCAGATCTCTGAGAGGAGCTCGGTTGAGCCCTCCTCGGCAACAGGCCACGCCCCCAGGAAGCCGACACAAAACAATGTTGACAAGCAGTCTATAGAAGGTTTTTTGATTCAAAGAATACACTAGAATTTCTCACTGAGCAACTTATGAAAAAATCATTTAACATTAGACTGCATTCTACCACATATTCCTTAAACCCTTGTTCCCATTTGACATCTGTCTACGCTATAAGGAAACATATCTAGTCATTACAACTAAATGACAGATTGTGTAGGATTATCCAAATAGGGAATAAAAAAAAGTGATTAAGGATGTTGCATTAACTATTTCTACTCACATCCTAAACTCATATTCTTAGTTGATAAGAATGAGATATTGTATTGCAAATCCAGGTAAGAAAATCATACACAAGCATGTGATTCTGCTGGTTTGGATTGTTTCGGGCAAACCTGTAGTTCCAGCTATCAGCTGGGGGCGAACTGATTCTCTCTGACTTTGAAGTCGGCCCCGCTGCCTCCTCTGCGCTATACTCACCTATATTTCCTTTCCTGAAATCCAGCTGATTGGCGCAGCAGAGTGGATTGCTGCACCTTAGCTGTTTTCCTCACCGGCAGTAATAGTGAAGGTGAGTTTTTGGTAAACTGTGCATGCATATGTTGCACACGCTTGTGCTGTGTGCATAAAATGCGCACTCAGCGAACTGGTTGTTAAACCAGTAGGATCCCACCCCGATCATACCTCGAAATTTTCTACATCTCAACCTGTCATTAACACAATATCACACTAGCTGATAATCAATAGATAGTTGGGAAGATTTTCTAAAGCTAATCATATGGCCTACATAGAGAATCAGAAACCATGTTGTTTCTGAATGTAAATATTAGTAAAATCAGTAATTCCTGTGTGGTTTTATTAGTGGAATAATTATCATATATAGTTGAATTTAACTTCGGTGGCATACCTGATTAAACCTCCTTGGCCACACAATCGATTTCTCAGAAGAAGATAATATTTCTCTTTTGGATATCATGGGATTTATCCCGCCAATTCTGACTCGCAGGAAAGACCGGTTTGGGAAAGTAATCCAATTTACAATGTCAAATCCAACCTCTAACTCACCATTCTGATTGAAGGAAATCATATCTCCTGCATCATTGTTAAACGAGATCCTTCTCACAAAGTGGTTGAGCTAAATTGAAAAACATTTTTTTAAAGAAAAACCAGATAAATATACCAAGAAGTACAAAAAATAATGTAATTTTTCCTTTGAGGAAGACAGATAGGAGGATATCAGTGTAACACTAGTTGACAAAGCATATTATAAATTAATTCATGTTAATTGAGTTATTATTTTTTAAATACAGTAAGACGTACAGTTGCAAACTAATAAAAAAACCTGGGACTACCTAAAAACAGATTTAAATTAAGACTTTAAAACATCCATGATTTGAATTGTGTTTGAGGAAGTATTAACATTGGCTAATATTTGGGGTGAGGATGGGGATTTTTTTTTAAACAAAATTATGCATGAACTAAACTGTAAAAAATTAGAATATGTCAAATTTATAGACCAGGACATATATATGGACTATATATACATACACACACACCAGGGATGTGCAATCAGGGGAGGGAGGGGAGGCAGAGCCTCACCACTGTAATCATGAAAAGAAAAAAATGTAAAGGGAAATGTGTGTAAACTCTTGAATTTTGTTGATTAAGGACAGTGGTATCAAACTCAAGTTTCGGGGACCAGATCCAGCTCACACTTAGATCTGGACCAGCCCACGTTCCCTATGCCAGTGAAAGTGGAGCTCAGGAGGGCTGCAGGTGGTCTTTGTGAGCTCCGTTTTCACTGACAGAGGGTTGCAAGAGGCCATCAGAGCCGAAAACGGAGGTCAGGAGCCCATTTTCTCTGGCTGAGCACCTGGGTCACCACATGTGTTGCGACATGAGTGACGTCAAACAGGCCACACCCACCCTGGCCATGCCCATCCCATCCCTTCCCCCCCAAGATCAAACATAACCCTGATGCAGCCCTCAATGAAGTTGAGTTTGACACCCCTGGTTTAGAACATTACCTTCCAGAATTGTTCTTTCATAAAGGAGAGTTTGGCTTTGTGGTTTTCTGTTCTGAATGTGACTGCTGATGACAACATGGCATGCAAAGCATGTGCCACCACATGGATGGCATTGTAGATGCTGTAACTGTGGCCAGTCATGTCCATTTCAAACACAGATGTCGGAAGAGTCTCCAGTTTCTCCTTTCCAGTGCACATGACTTCTTCTTCATCAACGTCACGTATCCTGGAGTTGGAAAATGAACATTCAAATGCATTTTTCCAGAAAAGCTTGACAAAGCTATCCTGTTTGTCAAAGTCAGGGTTTCTCATCTGAACAAATTCCCGGAATCCGAACACTTTGTTTGAACGAATTGCAAAAGAGAGGGCACCATGGATGAAGTCTATCTCCTCATTTCTTATGAAGGGAAGGGAAATGAAATCTATTTGTGCTGTCATAACCCAGACTTTAACTTTTGTCCATAGCTCTGTTCCCTGCAATCCGGAAATAATGGGGAATGTTCTGAAAAGAATCATGTCATCAATTTCCCCATGGACGATTACTACATTAGTGGTGCTTCTCATAATCACCCTGTAGGTTTTAATTCCATCTTCCATAAAGTCAAAAATGCTATTTGAATATGTTGTTGTTGGAATTCCTTCAATGAAATCAAAGCAAATACCCCTTTGGGTAAACATGGCAACTACATCATGTACAAAACTCTCACTATTCTCATTCTTTGGAGAAATTATACCAATCCATGTCCATTTAAAGTGCAGTAGCAATTAGAGAATTCCTTTGTACTGATAGTTGATATTGGGAACATCTGTTGGTATAAAGCAGCTTCCTTTCCCCCTCTTCTCTCTGCAGTATAGCTATATATGATCTAAGCACATAGAAATAATGGGTTGGGAGGATGCATACTCAGTTTCACATATTTTTGAAGTCACCTAAGAATATAGATGATGGAGTAGACTCCTGCGAGTCCCTTGGATAGCAAAGCGACCAAACTGACCAAACCTAGAGGAGATCAACCCTGATTGCTCTTTAGAAGGCCAGATCCTGAAAATGAAACTCAAATACTTTAGCCACCTGATGAGAAGGAAGGACTCCCTGGAGAAGAGCCTAATGCTGGGAAAGATTGAGGGCAAAACAAGAAGGGGACGACAGAGAATAAGGTGGCTGGATGGAGTCACCGAAGCAATAGGCATGAACTTGAATGGATTCCAGAGGATGGTAGAGAATGGGAAGGACTGAAGGAACATTGTCCATGGGGTCGCGATGGGTCAGACACAATTTCGCAACTAACAATGACAAGAATATAAATTAAACTCAAATTCCAATTTCAAAGTTTGAATCCAGCCATACTTTATGCAGGAAATTAAGGCATGTTAATGGACCAGAATGTTCCCATATTCTTTCTAAGCTTTGATGATTTGGAATTCACCTGGAAAACAAATGTTTTACTAGACCTCTTGATTTTTTTTTTTTGCATTGAAGAATCTACTGTACAGCAATGCATTGCTCCTTAGGCAAAACTGAATCAACAAATCTAATCTTCTAGATAGTTTGCCCCAGACAAACTATTAAATTGTCCAATATGCAATTAATGGAAGTGACTTTTTTTGCATCATATGAATAAGGCAGAACATATATTGTGAACAATGTGGAAAGTCAAGAAAACAAACAAATGGATCATCAAAAGAAATTGGGCACAAATGATCAGATTCAAATATCCTATTTTGGACACATTATATAAAGACTTAACTTTTGGAGAAGACTCTAATACTGGGTCACGTGGAAGACAAGAGAAAAAAAAGGAATCAGCAGCAAGTGGAGTTGACTCTGTCTCAGTAGCAATGAGTACACCCCTGGATGATTTGAAGTACTAGGTTAAGGAAACATTGCCATGAACAACATCTATCTATGTAGTCACTAAGAATCAACACTAAATTCATGGTAAATAATCAATCATAATTAATAGATTATTTAGTTATTAACAGATATGGATGTATCCATAGTCCTCTTTGGCATCTGAAGTTAGTACTGAACTGCTCCCCAAAATTATTTTAGGCCTAATGGCATAACCAGAACACTAAAAATATGAGAGTAGTGTGTGTGGCGGCATAAAAAAAATGCAATCCTGGGTTGCATTAACAGAGGGATAGAATCAAGATCATGTGAAGTATTAGTACCACCTTATCAAGCTTCAATAAGACCACACTTACTGAATACTGAATATTTAATTTTGGTTACTGTTCTGACCCTCCTCGTTCCACACCAAAGCACACTCCGAGCCAAAGATACTTTACGCAATTTATTAACAGACAGACAGGTCCTTGGCAGCAAACCGGCACAGACAAGCTTGGGCAGCAATCCAGCACAGATAAGCCCTGGCAGCAATCCAGCCTGCCAAGCTCACAAAAATGTTCTCCAACATTCATTCCTGCGTTGACTTCTGCAAGAGGGGCGTGTGCACAAGTAGTTCTTTTATAGTCTGGAGAGGAGCCTAATGACCAGCATCTGAGTGCAATTACCTCCTGTAACTGCGCAACTGTTCCTGATGCCTATTAGCTCTTCGGTGCCGGGCATCCAGGAACAACTGACTGCTGACCTCAGGCTCACACTCCCTTGTCTCCTCCCCACTGGTCAAAGGTTCAGGCGCTTCCTGGTGGCCAACCAGCCTCTCTGCGCCCTGCTCAGAATTGGAACCCTGTCCAGGGTCCTCCACATCCTCCAAAGCTGACTCAGAGGGCCCCTCGCTGTCGGAGTCTGGTGGCAGCTCCAACGGCTCCTGCTGGGTCACAACAGGTTACCATATTTTTAAAAAAGATGTAGAGGCTATGGAAAGAGTGCCAAAAAATGCAACAAAGGTGATTAGGGGTCTGGAAGCTAAAATATATGAAGAACAGTTGCAGGAATTGAGTTTGTCTAGTTTAGTGAAAAGTTGGACTGGGAGTAACACGATAGCAGCATTCCAAGATTTGAGGGGCAGCCACAAAGAAGAGGGGATCAACCTATTTTCCAAAGCATCAGAAGACAAGACAAGAAACAATGGGTGGAAACTAATCAAGGAGAGAAGCAACCTGGAACTAAGGAGAATTTCCCTTAGAAATTTGTGAGAACAATTAATCAGTGGAACAGCTTGCCTTCAGAAGTTGTGGGTGCTCCATCACTGAAGGTTTTTAAGAAGATACTGGATGGCCACTTTTGTGGTACGGTATAGGGTTTCCTGCTTGAACAGGGGGTTGGATTAGAAGACCTTCCTTCCAACTCTGTTATTCTGTTTAAGTTTCTTTTCAGTGCATAAGAGATATCACTTTTAAGAAGGTCATCCTTTTAGTTCATTCACAGCAGTATACAATAACTATTGCCATTTTTAGATGTGTTGATCAACAAACAGCAAGATGGAAGCCTAGAAAGCACAGTTTATTGCAAGGCCACCAACACCCCATACATTCTGAATTTCAACAGCAACCATCCACCATCACACAAAAAGAGTTGCACCCGAACACTATGCAGCAGGTCTTGTGCTTTGTTTCTTCCTTTCTCTCCCGAATGTGTTGTACAGACATCTTGTAACAAATGATTGTTGATGCCCATTCTGCCTTAATTGTTCATGAAGGTACCTGCTCTGTATCTGTTTGGCTTGTTGGGTGCTACAATGAGTTCTCACCCTGCCGTATAGTGTTCCATTATGCCATATCCTCCCATACATCAAAAGCAGTAGAATACAGCTTCCAATATCTGCAACTGGGCACCACACACCACCCAGAGGCTACCATACTAGGACAAATTATGCCCTGTAAAGATTGCCTGGAGGTGGGAGATACTTCCAATGTAATCTACCAGATCCCATGTGTGGATTGCCCTTGTGACTATGTAGGAGAGACAGGGAGGAAGCTAACCACCAGACTACAGGAACACAAGTGAGTGGTCAGACAAGGAGACCCAAACTCATTGAAAATCTCACAATGCAATAAATAAGGGCATCCATTCAATTTTGCAGCTACTAAGATTGTTGGAAGAGCAGGCACAAAAGCAGCCAGGGAAATGATTGAAGCCTGGGAAGCAGGCCCAATCAACAGGAGTGCTGATTTACCTGCAGCTTATCAAATACTTAGGAGGTGGGGGCTTTGCAGCACAAGGAAACAACAGTAAATGACTTAATAGGCAGCAACAACATGATCTACATCTAAAAAGCTACACACAACAGCCACCATATAAATACCACACCCAGAACAGCTCAAAGCAGCCAGAGAAATTCCCTGAAGATTGGGTCCTGTGTCCAAAAGCTCAGAAGACAAAATCTCTGGTCCTAGTGACCGACCCAGATTGGGTCCTGCATCATAAAATAACTACATCCATTTAAATACCAAATGAATAATTAAAAGTCCAATGGTCCAAGCAAGGAGTATACCTGTGGCATCTTGTAAAGGGATAGGATGGTTGACATATGAGCCCCAACTGCAGAGGTTGGTCCTCCAATGACGGCAATTGGCCTATTCTGCATGTCACAGCTGTAGTTAGGGATTAATCTGTCCTGAGTAGAGAACAGTTCCAATGAGGCACGATAGGTCCAACTTGGACTAAAATAGCCGTTGTAGATATGGAAGCCCAAGGTATGGTTAGGTAAGATCTCAGGATTTTCATTGATTTCCTTGACTGCAAATTGTAAAGCCAGTAATTGCTGATAGATTGATGTGATTACTCTAAAAAGAGTAGTACATATTATTTTACAGCATTTGCAGTTTAAAATGAAATACTTGGCATATTGATCTCAATTAGTGAGATTAATAAATCCCATGAATGGGATAGAATAGAATTCTTTATTTGCCATGTGTGATTGGGCACACAAGGAATTTGTCTCTGATGCATAAGCTCCCAGTTTACATAGAAGCAGCAAGTGATAAACCATGACCACAATCATCATAAAATACATTCATCATAAATCCTAGGATACAACACTTAGTCATAGGATACTAAATAAGCAAACAACATGAATCATACTAGGATACAAAATAAAAAAAAATAATATAAATCGTAAGATGCAAGCAACAAAGTTATAGTCATAAGAAGATAAGGAAATAGATAACAGGAAAGATGAGGAGGATAATAATACAGCCCTCCTAGGTAGATTTACACTGTTGTAGGAATTAGTTGTTTAGCAGTGTGATAGCATGGTGAGGGGGGGGGGAACTGTTCTTGTGTCTAGTTGGCTTGGCATGCAATGCCCTATAGTGTCATCTTGAAGGAAGAAGTTAAAACAGCTTATGTCCAGAATGTGAGGGGTTTGTAGATTTTTCACAGCCCTCTTTCTGGCTCGTGCAATATACAGGTCCTCAGTGGAAGACAGGCTGGTAACAACTGTTTTTTTTTCCCTGCAGTTCTAACTATCCATTGAAGTCTGTGGTCACTTTATTTACATTTGCACCATTTAAGTGATATTTCTATGGAAAACGGGGTAATTCATTCCAGTTTCATTGAAATTGGCAATGAAGAATTTTAAGCAGAATGTTTATATTTCATTAATGAACGATTGCAATATTAACAAAAATTTATTGCAGTCATAGAAAAATAAATACCTCTACTGAAATTGAAACTATTACAGTAAAACATTAAAAGACTTTTACAACCTAAATTTATTTTTAACAAAGTCACAGAGTAGTTATAGAAAGCAAAACAAAAACAAAACAAAACATTATTCCTATCTACCTTCTCAATATATAGAACTCATAAATATTTAAAAATAAATAAAGTGAACAAGGGGCAAGATGAAGGAAAATAAACTCTCTTTTTTTTTGAGCTTTCCACAAAATAAAACTTCCTCTTTTCCATTTTGCAAACACAACTGACATCAAAACTGCAGCTATGTCTATATAGCCTCATGCGAACTGAATTTTGACTTACATTATATACAATTTGATATCTGCATTAATATCAACAAGTGATTATACAATACAATAGAAGAGTTGGAAGGGACCTTGGAGGCCTTCTAGTCCAACCCTTTGCTTAGGCAGGAAACCCTATATAGATAGCTATCCAACATCTTCTTAAAGACTTCCAGTATTGGGGCTTTCACAACTTCTGGAGGCAAGCTGTTCCACTGATGAATTGTTCTAACTGTCAGGAAATTTCTCCTCAGTTCTAAGTTGCTTCTCTCCTTGATTAGCTTCCACCCATTGCTTCTTGTTCTACCCTCAGGTGCCTTGGAAAACAGTTTGACTCCCTCTTCTTTATGGAAACCCCTGAGAAATTGGAACACTGCTATCATGTCTCCCCTAGTCCTTCTTTCTATTAAACTAGACATACCCAGTTCCTGCAACTGTTCTTCATATGTTTTAGCCTCCAGTCCCCTAATCATCTTTATTGGTCTTCTCTGCACTATTCCTAGAGTCTCATCATCTTTTTTACATCGTGATGATCAAAACTGAATGCAGTATTCCAACTATGGCCTTACCAAGGCATTATAAAGTGGTATTAACACTTCACGTGAGCTTGATTCTATCCCTCTGTTTATGCAGCCTAGAACTGTGTTGGCTTTTTTGGCAGCTGCTGCACACGCCTGGCTCCTATTTAAATGGTTGTCCACTAGGACTCCAAGATCCCTTTCACAGTTACTACTGTTGAGGAAGGTACCACCTATGCTGTACCTGTGCATTTTGGTTTTCTTGCCTAAATGTAGAACGTTACTCTTTTCACCGTATCTTATTACTCCACACTTAAGAGAGTGTGTCACTCTCTTGTGTCACTTCTCCTATGGATGTATTGTTTTCTAAAGAAATGTTGGCTTTTATCATAATAAAATATTTAAAAGAAAATGAAATGTTTGTTCTCCACCCATAGATGTTTAAAATTTACTGTCTAATTAATTATTCTGAAGAAAGTGGTAGAAAATGCACATTCAGCAAAGAAATGCACATTCAGCAAAGAACACAAATGCACATTCAGCAAAGACTAGATAATACACAACAATGATTTAATTTTTTTAATGGAATAGGGTTAGCAGCAAACAAAGATAGGTCTGTCAATCCAAATTATTAGGTAATGCAAATGAATCGTACAGAATCTTAAATTCAGCTGAGGTTTTTGTGATTGCATTCATGCAGGGCTTTCCCCCCCAAACCTTACATGAATTACTTACCTTTGTCTTCTTCTATAATTTTGATTTATATTTTTCAATCTAGTCAATAGCCATAAAAATCTCAGGTTGCCCCAAGCCCAGCTAGAGCCTGTTTAGATTCCTGGATCAAACAAAGCTAGTTTGGTGCTGCCAGATATATTTGTTGGTATATATATATATATATATATATATATATATATATATATATATATATATATATATATATATATATATATATATATATAATATATATACATATACATGTATGTATGTATGTATGTATGTATGTATGTATGTATGTATGTATATATGTATATATGTATATATGTATATATGTATATATGTATATATGTATATATGTATATATGTATATATGTATATATATATTTGAAAGAAACTTACAGAATGTCATCAAAGAGATGACCAGAGGGTGCTTCACTGAAATCCATCATGGAAAAGAATATGTAGATCTTAGATAAAATACCTACAACGATCAGGTCTCCTGATTGGTATTGCTTATGAAGAAAAGGCAGAGGCTCACCAATCCTGCATTTAGGACTGGGAATTTTGCATACAATTTGTGGCAAAAACACTACAACCAATATCTCAAGCACCACCATCTGGATGAAACAGTTCATTTTTAAGCCATTTCTACTGTGCCAGCATCGACAATCAGTCAGTTTACATGAAAGCCCAGGTACTAACTGAGCAAACAACTCTTTGAATTAAAAAAATGCCAGGTGGTGAGACTCAAAATCTAGTTTATTCCCAACTTAGAATACTCCAGGGAATATTAATGGCACTGTATTTTTTATCAAATACTTTTGCTTTTTTCATGTTGTGTTTCCATTCTAGTGGCTCTAGAATTCATGTGGGATGTAACTCAGAATAACTCAGATGTTATTATGCTTAAATGAATAATTGCAATAAGTATAGTGGAGGGAGACCTCTAAATCATAAATAAGGAAACTTATTCAAGTTGTTGATCACAAAAGCCATTAGTCTTGTAGAAAGGTTTTACACATTTTACAAAAAAATAACAAGAATTATAATAGATTATTGATGCTGTCAGAATGAGTACAAGTGTTCCCTTTGGGTTATGAGATGCAGTTGAAATAAAACTAGACAAATTGCTGGGTACAATGGAGAAATCACAACTTGGAATCAAAAAACTGAGTGGAATAGTCTGTTTATACAAATACAAATACAATAGCAGAGTTGGAAGGGACCTTGGAGGCCTTCTAGTCTAACCCCCTGCCTAGGCAGGAAACCCTATACCATTTCAGACAAATGGCTATCCAACATCTTCTAAAAGGCTTCCAGTGTTGGGACATTCACAATTTCTGGAGGCAAGCTGTTCCACTGATTAATTTTCTAACTGTCAGGAAATGTCTTCTTAGTTCTAAGTTGCTTCCTTCCTCCTTGATTAGTTTCCATCCATTGCTTCTACACTCAGGTGCCTTGGAGAATAGTTTGACTCCCTCTTCTTTGTAGCAGGCCCTGAGATATTGAAACACTGCTATCATGTCTCCCCTAGGCCTTCTTTTCATTAAACTAGACATACCCAGTTCCTGCAACAATTCTTCATATGTTTTAGCCACCAGTCCCCTCATCATCTTTGTTGCTCTTCTCTGCACTCTTTCTAGAATCTCCACATCTTTTCTTCATTGTGGTGACCAAAACTGAATGCAGTATTCCAAGTGAGGCCTTACCAAAGCATTATAAAGTGGTATTAACACTTCATGTGATCTTGATTCTATCCCTCTGTTTATGCAGCCTAGAACTGTGTTGGCTTTTTTTGGCAGCTGCTGCACACTGCTAGCTCATATTTAAATGGTTGTCCACTAGGGCTCCAAGATCCCTCCCACAGTTGCTACTATTGAGCAAGGTACCACCTATACTGTACCTGTGCATTTCCTTTTTCTTGCCTAAACGTAGAAACTTACTCTTTTCACCATTGAATTTCATTTTATTAGATAGTGCACAATGTTCAAGTTTGTTAAGATCCTTCTGTATCTTAAGCCTATCTTCTGGAGTGTTGGCTATTCCTGCCAGCTTGATGTCATCTGCAAATTTGATGTGTTCCTCATTTATCTGCTCATCCAAATCATTGATGAAGATGTTGAAGAGTACTGGGCCTAAAAGAGAGCCTTGGGATACTCCACTGGACACTTCCCTCCATGTAGATGCAGTTCCATTGAGGACTACATGTTGAGTGCAGTTGGTCAGCCAGTTACGAATCCATCTGGTTATGCTGTCTAACCCACATTCTTCTACTTTAACTAATAGTAGGTTATGGTCTACCTTATCAAATGCCTTACTGAAGTCCAAGTAAATTATATCAAAGGCATTCCTCTGGTCCACTAATTTTGTCACTTTATCGAAGAATGAAATAAGATTAGTCTAGCATGATCTGTATTTGACAAACCCATGTTGGCTTTTGGGTACTACTTTGTTTACTTCTAGGTGTTCGCTAATTCGTTGCTTGATTATCTTTTCTTCCAGAATCTTTCCTGGTATTAAGGTCAGGCTGATAGGTCTGTGGTTTCCTGGATCTATTTTTTTTTCCTTTTTTAAAGATGGGAACCACATTAACTCTTTTCCAGTCCTCTGGCAGTTCTCCAGTGCTCCAGTATCTCTGTAAGATATAGTTCAGTGGTTCTGAGATCTCATCTGCCAGTTCCTTCAGAACCCTAGGATCTAATCTATCCAGTCCTAGTGATTTGAACTCGTCTAGTGTAGACAGGTGCTCACTTACCATTTTCTTCCCTATTTCTATTTGTGTTCCTAATCTGATTTTTGTGGTGCTGTTTTTGATAGGTTGGACTGTTTTATCCCTTTGTGTAAAGACAGATGCAAAAAAAATGAGTTAAATAGTTCTGCTTTCTCCCTGTTGCTTGTCACCTTTTTGCCACTTTCTCCCAGCAATGGATCAATTGTTTCCTTAACCCTTTTCTTGTTTTTAACATGTTGGAAGAAGCTTTTTTTGTTATTTTTTACTTTTGTGGCAAGCCTTTCTTCATTGTGAGCCTTAGCTTTACATTTATGCAAGCATTGTACAAAGAGTTTCAGGAATCTGTCATTTACTGATAGCATAATAATGATCTACAATCTATTTGTAACTGCAAAAAGGAAGGGAAAATGTCTTCAGATTTTGTTGCATGAGTATTGTTTTTGCTCATTCATTATGATTTGGAGATGCGATTCTTTTGAAAGTACATAAAACTGACATGAAGCAACAAAAGACAAATCAGCTTCCCCCAACCTTCATTGCCCAATTTCTGAATGGCACAAAAATATTTTAATATACTCATTTTGCAAAGCCATGTTCCCGGTAAGTAAACTTTCTTATCTTTTGCTTTATTCTCAGCAGCTTGTAACTATTTTTAAAAATCTGCATTAATTGTATTTTTGAGTGTCCTCAATTGTTAGATGTGATACTGCTCATGCCAAATTATTTGCAGGATTCTGTTAACAGGTTTCCATCACTGTGAAATTTCTCTCTGTAGAGATGATTAATAACATTCATTGCATTCACTGTTTTCCCAGCATTTATAACAACCTTTTTATTCCATTTTCACTTGGATGCTATCATTTGTCCAACAGGTTTCAATATCACTCTGAAATATTCTTATCCTTCTCATAAGTAAAGGTAAAGGTTCCCCTTGCACATATGTGCTAGTTGTTCCTGACTCAAGGGACGGTGCTCATCTCTGTTTCAAAGCTGAAGAGCCATGGCCTCATGTTCATGTGGCCGGCATGACTAAATGCCAAAGGTGCAAGGAATGCTGTTACCTTCACACCAAAGTGGTTCCTATTTTTCTACTTGCATTTTTATGTGCTTTCGAACTGCTAGGTTGGCAGTAACTGGGACAAGTAACAGGAGCTCACTCCATTATGCAATATTGATAGACTTTATTTTTACTAAGGAAAATAGGTGGGCATGGAATGTTGCAAATACACTAGATCTGTGATGGCAAACCTATGGCACGCATGGAACAAGTGGCACATGGTGCCATTTGTTAGGGCAAAGTGCTGCCCTGTCAGCTCTGACTTCAGCCTTCATTTTCAGCCATTTTTCGCCCTGCGGAGACTTTCCTGAAGCCTCCAAAGGGTGAAAAACAATGCAACATGCAAACCGGAAGTTCAGAAACAGACTTCCAGTTTGTGCGTTAGGCTGTTTTTCTTCTCCAGAGGCTATAGAGAAGCCTCCTGAAGCGTCCAGAGGATGAAAGCGTCCAGAATTCCATTCCCAAACTTCTCTGAAGTCTCCGGAGGACCTCTGTGGGAGTGGGGGAGCCATTTTCACTCTCCCCAGGGTGCCTCTGGAGCCGGGGGAGGGTGAGAAACAGGTCCATGTGTGGGAGGGTCATACACATATGTGTTGGGGGGGTTGCATGCACATGCACAGGGGGGTTGCGCGCACATAGACTTATGGGTGTGGGCATGCCCGTGCATGACTCCCTGTACTCCCTCTGCTTTTGGCACATGATGGCAAAAAGATTAGCCATTGCTGCACTAGATAGTTGAAGAAGAAGAAAGGGCATTGTAAGAATATCGGAATGACTGTGAATAAGATGCACTGAGACTAGTATATTGAGTACTGGAAAGACCTAACTGATGTACAAAAACGACCAAATGAAGAATACAAAAGCTTAATTTCTTCCCCAGTTCTATTTTTTTTAAAATTACTTTTGGGACATTGAAGTAAGGGTTAAATTCAAACATTTTGATGCTGGAGATAAAATTTAATTTGGAACATCAATTTGTACACATTTTATTTATCCTACTATAGCCATGTTTCAGGGTGAAATCAATAATATACTTAAATTGCCTTTAAAACAATCAAACTATTCAAGAGGTATATGCTTAAGATGAATATGTATAATCAAGGAAAGTGAAAATACCAAGTGTAGGAGTTGGCTGGAAAAAAATCACCTTCTAACATAACTTTATTTAAAGTAATCTGATATTGATAAGTAACAATTTATAAATATTTTCAATTGAATCTTCAGTCTACATTATAATTACATCATTGCTTTAAATTATATGGTCTACCTTTTCTAAAACCTTAGCACATCGAGCAATGAAAAGATTAAGAACATGAATATTTTAAACATAAAAATAACATCATTCATTCCTAAAAGATCCGGTTAATAGGAAAAAATTACAAATATATATAGAGGGACAGGTGGCTCAGGGGCTAAGACACAGAGCTTGTCAATCAAAATGTCAGTAGTTTGGCGGTTTGAATCCCTAGCGTCATGTAATGGAGTGAGCTCCCGTTACTTGTCCCAGCTTCTGCCAACCTAGCAGTTTGAAAGTACATAAAAATGCAAGTAGAAAAGTAGGAGACACCTTTGGTGGGAAGGTAACAGCGTTCTGTGTGCATTCAGCATTAAGTCATGTTGGCCACATGACCACGGAGATGTCTTTGGACAGCACTGGCTCTTCGGCTTTGAAGCAGAGCTGAGCGCTGCCTCCTATAGTCAGGAACTGCTAGCATATAAATATGAGGGGAAGCTTTACCTTTATAAATATTAAATTGGAACATTTTTTCTTACATCTTTGCTTTCCAATGTGCTTACTCACAAAATTTGACTAAGTTCAAGAATGTCAATGTTTTGGACAAATTTTGGACATATTGCAAGCACATTGTTTTGGCTCCCTTTTAAAACAAATTTTAGATTTCTTAACATTCCATAAAAAATAAAGAACTACACTTTTCAGTGATGCCTAAAGAGAAATGTTGCTTTCATTCATGTTTTATTCTTGAAATATGTTAAACAAGCAGAATTTTCCATAGTGCTGCTGAATGAATGAGTAAATGAGTAAATGAATAAATGAATGAATGAATGAGTGAGTGAATGAATGAATGAATAAAACTAAACATTTCAAAAGAAGACAAAAGAGATATTATCTTCTTATAGGTATTTGACTTTAGGTCAGCAGACATTTCGAGAATTGAACAAAAATACCCCAAGTACTTGTTTTCCTTTAATTAAGAAATTCTACTCCATTTAACTTCTAGAGGATGGAAATTATTCTTATGGCAATATGTTTAGTTTTTCCCCCTTTTTAGCTGTTCCTTGTTATTTAAATCTGGCCTCACCAGAATAATGTAACATTTTGGGCAGAAGATGAAAGCCAGTAACCCCCCACTGGAGCACAAAATGGAGAAGATCTCAACAGCCACCACATATTTCCCCTTTGTGCTCAAGTAGGTTGGAACAAAGGACAGCCAGACACTGCAAAAGACCAACATGCTGAAGGTGATGAATTTGGCTTCATTAAATGTGTCCGGTAACTTTCTGACCAGGAAAGCCACCAGGAAGCTGATAATTGCCAAGAGACCCATAAAACCAAGGACACAGTAGAACATGATGGTTGACCCTTCATTACATATCAATATAATTTCTTTTGACAAAGAATACATGTCAACATCCAGGAACGGGGGAGAGCTTGATAGCCATATGGTACAAATAATGGTTTGAGTAAAAGAACAAGAAAGGACAACAGAAAGACCCAGTCTTTTCCCCATCCATTTCCTAATTCTGGATCCTGGCTTGGTAGCCATGAAAGCAAGAATTACAATGATAGTCTTTGCCAAAATGCAAGAAACTGCCACGGAGAAGATGATGCCAAAAGTAACTTGCCGAAGAAGGCATGTCCATTGACGAGGTTGGCCAATGAATAGCAAAGTACAGAGAAAGGAGAGCAGGAGGGAGATGAGAAGAATGTAGGTGAGGGTCTCATTGTTGGCTTTCACAATAGGGGTGTCCTTGTTTTTAATGAAGAGCCAGAGTAGCAAAATAGTAATGATAGAAAAAGTAAGAATAAAACTGGTAAAAATATTCCCCAGCATTTCTTCATAAGATAAAAATGTTACATATTTTGGAAGGCAGAAATTTCGCTCTTTGTTTGGATAATGATCTAGTGAACACGGAAAGCAGTTGTCCATGTCTGTAGGGAAAGAGAAAACAGCTTTTATTCTATAGATAGCTTTCTTGAAAATGATACAGGAATAATCAGATCTCTTTTAACTGTTTCTCCATATAGACGACTGCACAATGAACACCTGGGTACCTCATCAGCTCATCAGTCATGATCCCAGACCACAATTGGGCAACCACTCCTCTATGTAGTGTCTCTTACCCTTCTGATTAGAAATCTTCTCTGTTGGACAAGGAAGGCAATCATAGCAACAAAATGGTTTCCCTTCTTTTTTGGCCTTCCTGTAACCTGGATGACAATGGTCATTGCAAAGAGAAATAGGCTTTGTCTACAGAGAAAAGAAAGAGAGGAAGGTTTTCCATCTTGCAAATATGCATATCTACAAATCCTGATAGCAACTTGTGCTTTCATAGATGAATAATTCAGAAGAAATTCATATATGATACCTTAATAATGAAGAATCTTTATAAGATTCTTATACAAGAGCCGAGGTGGCACAGTGGCTAGAGTGCAGTAGTGTAGGCTACTTCGGCTGACTGCTAGCTGCAGTTCAGCAGTTCGAATCTTACCAGTCTCAAGGTTGACTCAGCTTTTCATCCTTCTGAGGTTGGTAAAATGAGAACCCAGATTGTTGGGGCAATAGGTTGACTCTGTAAACTGCTTAGAGAGGGCTGTAAAATCACTATGAAGCAATATGTAAGTCTAAGTGTCATTGCTATTGCTAACTTTTAGGGGGGGAATTCTTCAATTTTGTTTATGTGTATCCAGAAATCCATATAGATACTGTTGGAAAAAATATCTATCTGGTTCAGTTCCAAGCGAGGAGAAAGACACCAGAAAATAGAGGCTGATTGGAAAGATGGTTTAATGATGAAGCAGAACCACCAAGAACATGAAATGGCTACATGGATTGGAGAGTGAGGGTTATTTAAACTCTCTCTGGGGCCTTGCCCTTGAGCTTTCTGTTCAGGTGCAAGAATATGTTTTCTATTGGTTGTTATAGGGGCTATAGCTAATTTTGTAGGTGCTGATGCAATGAAGGGGTTTGTTGGGCAATTCCTATTGTGGCTGAGGGCTAATCCTACCTTTGTTCAGAATATCCTGTTTTGAATGGATTACCAAATCTGCATTTCTAAAAGTTAGCCCCTAAGTTTCTACTTGGGACAAAGAGCTGAGGCTCAGAGTTTCTGTCTTTAGAAACATGTGTACCCTTAGGGAAATATAATATTCTGCCTTTTTAATATTTCTAAAAATATTACATTCTTCTGGGAGTGGGTGACTTCCCTTAATAGCTAGTCAGTGAGTCAGATTAAAAGAAAAGTTACCTGATGTATATCTGCACCAATGAAATACCATTTAAATGTCATATTCTGAATTTATTAGGATTTTACAGTGATATTTTGTTTATTATTTATTTTCCTCTTAGAAGTTTTTAATTAGAAATACCTTAATTGGATACGATTACTCAAATGAAGAAATATATCCCCAAAATATCTTTAAGTAATGATTTTAGATGGAAACCATTGTATAAATGAATGCAATTGAATAAATATGACATTAACGCATGAGCATATTAAGTAAGAAGAAATGACACAGTTGTCTTGAAATATAGGGTTCCTGCATATTGATACTCTGTGAAATATTTAAATATTTCATGTTTGGTTGGATTCTTTCTCCTATGTCCTGTGATCTACATTTCTTTCTACATTTTCTCTGTATTTTCTGAGGTAGTTGGAGAGGAGTTAATTTAAAAAATCTTTTTTTAAAAAGTTTGAATAGAACTCAATGATTTAACAGGTCCTACCTGATTAAACCACTCTGGCCAGATTATGGTTTCCTCTGAAATAGTAAATCTTTTTTCTGTAAGAGACAGGGCTTGTATATCTCCAACTTTGACTCTAAGGAAGGAAAGGTTTGGGAATATTACCCAATTGATAATATCAAATCCTGTTTCCACTTCTCCAATTTGATTGAAGAAAAATGTTTCCCCAACACTGTTGTTAAATGAGATTATTTTCACAAAATGGTTGAGCTGAAGAGAGGAGATGAGATTCCAATTCATAAGGATATATTTAAGTATACTGCTGTTTTCCATTTAAGTTTGTTTCATGTATAAAAAATAGACATAGACTGAAAAGAGGAATTAGAATAGTTTTCTAAAGAAAAATGAGAAATTAGGATGAATACATTCATTTTCTTAGAAGCCTCAAGTAATTGTTTGCTGGACATGTATTGCTACACAAGCTTATGCCTATTTGTAAATGTGTGTGATCTGTGCCGGTATGGTTAGGTCTCAATGCCGAGTAAACTCTTAGGCAAATAGCCTATCAGAACTCTCTGGAAAGATGCATCAGTGACTGTCGTTCTACCACAGATCCAACATATTTCTAATTGTAAAATTGAAGTTGTTTGGATTCCGGAAAAGCATTTTTTACCTGTGGTGAGACACCCAGAAAAATATGGCATACTTCACTTAATCTTCCAAGGAAAGATTGAAGGCAAATGAGGCTGAAGAAGAAAAACCATGGCATCAAAATCTAAGAGACTGGTTTGGATACAACTCAACAGCACTTTTTTGTGTGGCTGTTGATAAAAATTGGATTGTCAACATGATCGCCAACCTCCAATGATGGCTATGGCACAAGAAGAATAAGTTGTTTGGAACATAGAAAAAGCACTATTACACTTTCCACATAATAGCCATGGAAGAATTAAGTGGAGGCACATCGTATTTAGGAAGGTCACATCTTACCACTCTGTAAAAAGTGATCACTTGACAAAGGTGCTTTTTCAAGAAGCAGTTGGACTTTTTGATTTTCTTTGAATATTCTCTGCTTCTCACCCAAGACGTTTCTTCAGCACCTTTGGGACAATCACGACCTGGATGACCGAGACTCTCCATAGACATTGAACACCAGACAGTTTGCCAATAAAAACACATTTTTGGATGATATTCGGATTCAGTGATTAGTAACCATGATGAAGGCAGTAGAGTTCCTGATGCACCACCAACTGCAATGAATTAAACCAACTTGCCTCTGAAGAGGCCTCTGTCACATTTGTTAATCAGCTTCCATTCCTGATCAGCCGATCTATACATTTGACATTTTAAAACACGTGAGCTGTACTGGTACCTTTGTACTCAGCTATTTTGAAACTCATCAAATTTGGTACTCATTGCATTTCGATGCAAAAAAAAATTGTCCTGATACTCATTGTTTATTTAGTACTCAAACTAGAACTCAAACTAGTTGTTGCCCACTGTGATACACTATATTGTTTATTAAGGGGGAAAAATATTTGGGACTCATTGATTTTGGTACTCATCATGCCTCCTGGAACCAATTAACAAATGATCCCAGGCAGAAAAGAAATATAACCCAAAGCAATATGTTTTGATTTAATATAGAATCCCACACATGAGACACATTGACCTAACTTTAATCAGTTTTAATTGTCTAAGACATTACCTCCCATAGGTGTTGAGCCAGCAAGCTATGGATTGCGTTACGGACATGCTCTGTCTTTTTCAGTTGAAATGAAAGCATGTTGTGCAAAGCATATGCCACGGCATAGACTGCATTGTAGACACTGTAGCTATGGGAAGTCATGCTCATTTCAAAAATAGATGCTGGGAGGTTCTCCAGTTTCTCCTCACCAGTGCAGGAGACCCTTCCTTGCCTGTTTATTGGGGACTTGGGAAAGAAACATCCAAAGGCCTCTTCCCAAAAACCCTGAATGAAGCCATCTTCTCCATCAAAGCTAGCATTTATCAACTGAAGAAATTCAAGAAATCTCGGGACCTCCTTTGAATGAACTGCTAAGGACAGGGCACCATGAAGCAAATCTATGCCTTCCTTCTTTTGAAAGGGGAATGATGTGAATTCCATCTGAGCCGTCATGATGTAAACTCTTCCTTTTGCCATTACTGATACATCCTCATATGTTGACAATGTAGAACACAATCTGAGAAATACCATGGTCTCAATTTCACCATAAACAATGGATACATTAGCAATGCTTTTAACTAAGACGTCATACTGATTTATTCCCTCTGCCACCATCTTATCAATGTCACTAACTGATGTAATTACTGGGAATTTTTCTATGTAATCAAAGCAGATTCCTCTCTCAGAAAACATAGGAAGTGCATCCTCGACAAATCTCTCTCCATTGTTATCATTGTCATATAATATCCCAATCCATGTCCACTGGAAATGCAACAGTAACTGGAGAATCCCTTTATATTGTCTGTGTACATCTGGAAACATCTGGTGATAGAAAATAGCTTGAGATTTCCTATTCATCTCAGAAGCAGAGCCATAGGTGAACTATAGCATGTAAAGAAAAAATGTATTAGAGAATTAATAACCAGATAAATCTATTTTTACATCTTTTTCCATGTGTGAATAAAATACCATTTCTTTCTTACACCAAGGAGTTTATGAAATCAAATTTTCTAAACCTGTAGACTGAATGTGCTGAAAAGAAGATGTCTTGCTTTGTAATAAGGAGAACATACCACAGAAATGTGAAATATGCGTTGGAAAAAGATAAACCAAAAATCTCCAGCAGACTGAACTCAATTAAGAATAAAAGTTATGATGCTTTTGGGATGAGTTCAGTCAGCATAGCATGTGTGAAAATCAGTAATGCAATGGTTCTGTTTGCATGTTGGAACATCAAACAAAACTATTCCCCTACTGTTTTACTCTTTTTTTTTCATTTCTCATGAAAGGGAAAAATGTATTCTTCAAAGGTTCTCATTAACAGTTCATTGTAAGGAGAAAGGGAATTGCTATATATGTTTCTAAACCAAAGGGAGAAAACTAAACTTAAAGGAAAACCTAGATAGATAGATATAGATTTAAAACCTGGGAGGAAACTCTTACTTGTGGAATCTTGTAAATAGAGAGAATAGCTGACATGTGTATACAGACTTCAGAATTAGGTCCTCCAATGACTGACACTAGATTGTGCTCTATTTCACACTTGTAGTTAGGGATTAATTTGCCTTGTGTTGAGAATATTTCCATTGAGGCATGATATGTCCAGCTTGCAATAAAATTGCTGTTAAAGATATGGAAGCCCAGAGTGAGATTGGGCAAAATCTGGGGATTTTCATTGATTTCCACTATAGCAAATGCCAAAGACAAAATGTGTTGGTAGAGCTGAGTCACCACCCTGAATTGAAATAAAATGTTGATTACAGCTCATTGGTATCAGGACATTTGTTCAACTCATAGCTTTAAATACACTGTACTCAAAGCTACCATCAGATGAGGTTTAATTGATCAGATGAGACTGCATAAAAATTGCAGCTAAGGAAGGTTTTAGTCTTGCAAGACTCAAATAACTAAGCAGTTTGTTAGTATGAATAACTGAAGTTTTGTTGAGTCCCAGTGCATTATTAATTGAACCTGACAACCAAGACATCTTTAAATAATTTCAGTCATCATGGAAAAGGGGATAATACAATACAGATCCAGCACCAGACATCAAACTCAGTTCTGAATAATAAGTTTTAAATTAATGAGTATCTTACTGAATATCATAGAAAAAGTCAGTAGAAGGCTTCTCATAAAATTGTATTGTGTTTGAAAATATATAGATTTGAGACAAAATAGCAGCTACAATAACATCTCCTGATTGATAGTATTTATGAAGAATTGGAACAGGATCACCAACAATGCAACTCATGTTAGGAATCTCGGAACCTGCCCTAAACAACAGCATTAAGAGCCATAGAGAGAGTTTCATTAATTTGCATGATAGAATTTCTACTTTGCAGTCTTTCATTTGTTGTATTTTTTTCTTGTAATAGATTTTTGGCTGAATAGCACAGCCTAACTTGAATGACCACTTGCTTGGTTTACAGCACCAACCAAGAGCACTAAGAACAAAACCAACACACCTATATAGTCTGCTTTTTTACATTACAGAGCAAATAATGACAAGTTATTTTTGTCTTAGGTTTTAGCTTTGCTGGTGGATAATGAAGCTCCCTTGAGACAGGAAGATGAAAGGAAAATAACTGGAGTGAATTTGATAATTGCCTGAAAAATAACCACCTGTTCAGGATTACAAGTTCTAAGACAGATCAAAGGAATATATTTGATATCTTTCATCAAAATCCAGCTCCATCCATTTCCCCTGGATTAGGAAAAAGACCAAAGAAATGTATTTGCTATTCATGTATTTATTTATCTATTTGTTTATTTATTCATTCGTTCGTTCATAGATTTGTTCAATCATAAATGCATAAATGTATAAATATATATAAATGAATATTGCAAGGTATTCCTTAGTGTTCCATATGAAAGTGTTGGAAGAAAAATCAGGTCCAGATCCAAGCCAGGAGAAAGATGCTGGAAATAAAATGGAGACAGTGTCAGCCTCTGCTTCGCTACTTGCTTTCAGCTGTCATTGAAATGGGGGCGGCATGGTATTTGGGAGGGGAAGTCTTAAGTACAAGAGTGATTGTAAAAAGGGAGTTTTGTTCTCACAATCTACTGCACATGCTGGAGATAGTGAATTTGCCCGCCAAGGCCAACTGTCTGGCATACCAACCTGATGATGCTTTTTGAAGATGGAACCCACATGACACCTGAGCGTTGTGCACATTGGACTATGGGATGGGGTAACCAAGGGGAGGAAGTTGGGTCACATATTAATATCTATGATTACGCGCGTTTTGGCCTCAGATCTTGCTTTGCTTAGCTGCGATCTACTCATAACCAGTAAAAGTACTCTTAATTCTGAAAAATGGAGTTAAGTGATTTCTTTCTTGGTTATTGAGGGAGGCTGGCTTCACAGACAGGCTGCAGGAAAAGAAACTACTTATATGAGTATATTTCCGGGGTGGCTGACAAAAAGGGGTTAAGATTTGGTGGGTTTTTATACATTCTTTGTGGCTTTGTAATTTATCTGTATGTGCCTGTATAAGAATACATCTGTTGTGGCTTGCTGGCAGCCTGCAGAACTGGAAGCAGAGTCACACAGTGAGGAGGTTGGGGAGGAACAGGGGCCAGTCCTGGGTATTGAGAAAAACTCAGACGAGGGCATTGTGTCAGAGGCAGAGAGGGAGCTAGACAACAGCAAGGCAGAGGAACATCTGGACCCTGTTCCCAGTGTGTGAATGCGCAGAGCTGCCAGAACACAAGAACAATTTTAAAAAGTCGGTCAACTTAAGAGTAAAGCCACATCTTGGAGGTGATTGACCCCTCCCATAGGAAACAAAAGAGAAGCGAATGGGAAGTGGACTTTTGAAAAAAGAAGAAAAAGAGAAAAAGAAACCACTCTTTGTGTTGATCTCAGCCCCCCATCTTTATCTATACTTAAATAGTATAAATCATTCTATCTATATTTTATTCTCGTCTCTTACTTCTTTGCTATTTACCCCAACCTTCTATAGACTCTCCCGTTCCTCTTCCTAAACCTCATGATCCCTTCCGATAAGATTTAAGCTACGTGGTTCATGCCACATATTCAAATATGACTTTACAGAAGAGTAATCAAACTTTCCCTTCTAGTAAAATTTAAACAGCGTAAGTGATCTTTCTTAACCTCCTTTTCAAACAGTAATTCAAAATAGTCTAGCCAAGCTTCCCCTTCTTAGTAAAATTAAGCAGCGTAGATCAAATATTACTTTACACAGAAATCAATTTCTATCTTAAGATAATTCCAACCGACTTTCTCTTCTGATAGGATTTAAATAACGTAGTTCATTCCACATGCATTTTACCCTCATCCCTTACTTGTCTAATATTTACCACTATCAAATTTATACTAGCATTTGTTTAAAATCTAACTCAAAGCAATTTCAACCAACTTTCCTTTCTAATAAAATTTAAATAGCATGGACCGTTCCACATATTCAAACAATACTTTCAGCAAGAGTCAGTTAACCTTCTATTTTAAAGTAATCCCTTCTAACAAAGTTTAAACAACATAAATCATTCCGCATTCTTTTTACACTTATCTTAAGATAATCCCAACCGGCTTTCTGTTCTAATAAGCCCAACGTAAATCATTCCACATATATTTTACCCTCATCCCTTGCTTGTCTGATATTTACCACTATCAAATTTATGCTAATGTTAATTTAAAATCTAGCTCAAAGTAGTTTCACCCAGCTTTCCCTTCTAATAAGAATTAGTCCGCTTTTTCTACCGGAGAGAGGTCTCAAACCCCCATTCAGTCCTCAACTTTGGCGAGTATTTTAAAATGTCTAAATTCTCGATCTCCGTTTTTCTGCTTCTCCGAGGGAGGAAGGGCTACCCCCTCCATCTTGCAGCCACATGGCCTGCCGTTTGCCTTCTCCTTCCGCTTGTCTCTCCTCTCTTCCAAGCGAGTCAGGAAGTCCCGCCTTCAGAATCCTGCAATAGAAATCTTGAGCCTCCGAAACAGAGTTAAGACAAAATCTTTGATTCTCAAATGTAACCGTGATGCCGGCAGGGGCCTCCCATCTGTATCGAATCTGTTGACTCCTAAGCTCCTTAGTTAAAAAGGTGTAATCCCTTCTTGCCTTTAACATCTGGAAAGGTATTTCTTTGAAGACAATCAAGTTCTGGCCATCAACTCGGAGACTGTTATTATAAAACTTTTGCACAATCGCATTTCTAGATTCTTTTGTAGAAAAATATATAATTATGTCCCTCGGGAGCTGTCGCTGTTCCGCTATCAATGAGTTCTGGCGATAGATTTTCCGAATCTGCCAATCAAAGTTAAGTCCCGGGCTTCCCACCGCATCGCTGAAGGCTTCAGCAAAGGTCTGTTTCAAATTCTCTTGCTCCTTTTCACGGAATCCTCTGACTCTTATTGCAAATGCCTTCCTATTAAAATTTATCATCATGAGCTCTTCTTCATTGTCTCTAATTTTTTGTTGTAAAATTTGAATATTGGTAGTCAAATTAAAATTAGCCTTCTCCAAACTTTCCAATTTGTTCTCTATTTCAGCAGAGTAATCTGACAGGGCAGACACGGCTGCAAACGTATTCGCCTTCATTTGATTAACTTTAGACTTTAAATCATCATAAAGTTCCCATACAAATTCCTTAATTTCTTGTTTAAAGGCATTAAACATTTTAAAGAAATATTCCTGTGTTAGAAATTCTCCAGTAGAGGGCATAGGAGACAAAGGTTGTGGTTCCAGTAAAAATTCTTTAAATTCTTTAGACACATTTGTAGCAAGACGCTTCTTTGACCTGGGTGCCATAATAAATAAACAAGTAAGCAGTGCTTTGCTCCCCTCTATTTCCAAAAAAAAAGAGTTTATTTTGTTAAGGAGCGGTCTGCAGGAAAGTAAAACCGGCTAAGTACGTCCACTATTAATCATCCACGGAGAGAAATCGCCATTTTGAAATCATTTAGACAAAGAAGTCTCTGAAACAAATGGTGCTGGTATTTAAGATAGTAATAAAAGCATAAATCTCACAGGGGTGGGACCCGCCCGTATCAATTCTAGCTTGAAAAAACTTTGTTTTGTCCTGGGGGGGGCTAGCCTGTCTGGGGCTGCCAAAAAAAAAAAGGCAGCTGAGAAGAACTGGCTGGAGATAAAAGCTCTGCTCCGGCTGAATCTAATCTCTGTCCACAGCCAAAAAAAAGAAAAAGGCTGTGGCTTACGAATAGACCCTCGCCTACAAAGCTACTCCCTGCCCCTTTTTTTGCCAAAAAGGGGTGCTATCTATGATCTTGTTTAGATATACAGACCAGATCTCTGAGGAACTCGGTGGAGCCCTCCTCGGCAACAGGCCACGCCCCCAGGAAGTTCTTCTTTTTTCTTTTCTCTTTTTTTTCTCTCTTCTTTTTTTTTCTGTTTTTCTTTCTTTTGACATATTACTTTTATTTTTTAATCCATATGTATACAAGATATTTTAGACAGAAGGTAGTGCCAGGTGTGGGCCCTGGGAAGTTGGGAGGATTGGGGATGGGGATTTGTGGGGGGGGTGGGGGGGTGTTAAAATAGTCTTAATAAGAATAAGAATGTACTTATATACGGTGGTTTTTTCTTTCTTTTATTTTATTTTTTATTTTTCTTGGTTCATTTTAACACTCGAATAAAGGCATACACCAAGGAGGGAGGTAGAGGGAAAGAAGAGGGAGGAGTAAGGAAGGAGTATGGAAGGGTTAGGTGGGGTTGTGAATGATGAGTTGTGTTTCCTTTTTACTTGTTCGTTTTATTTCCTTTTTCTTTTTTTCTTTTCTTATAGTAAATACCCTGTATATAAGTGATTGCAAATGGAATCTGAAAAATGAATAAAATATATTTACAAGGAAGTGGACTTTTGCTGGAAACAATAAGTTCATTTGGTCGTGTCAAGAGAGAAAAGTTCTATTTGGAATTAGCATTTGGAACTAGTTATTTGGCAGCTTGTCAAATGACATAAGGTTCATATTTGATAAACAGCCCTCTGAAAGACTGTTTGATAAGCCTTGTGGACTGTGAACGAAAGGAAGTTTTGCTGGGACCAAGATTCCACTTCTTGCTTGTTAAAGAAATCTGGGTCAGGACAGCATCCTTCAATATTTTAATGGCTGTTCCCAGATTCCTATGGCATCATGTAGGTGTCATGGCTGTCTCTACAGGCAAAAGGGAAAGTGCAAATCCTAGCTTTTTGTCTCAGCTAATCTTGTCAGCTTTGGCTTGCTTTTGTGTTGCTTATTTGAAGTCCCTTTGCTTATGAATAGGCTGGCCCAGTCTTTGTGAATAGATACAAAATCTCCATTCCTCTTTAAGCTGTTGAGGCTGTTTTCCTATGGCAGGAAGACTGAGGCTGCTTTTTACCTTTGTTAAGATTTGTTTTCCCATTTCTCCTTTAGGGGAAATATTCTATCCTGCTTCTTTTAAATATTAAAAATAAAGAACATTTTAATCTGGAGGGGGGGGGCTTCCTACAAAAATTTGGTGGGTTTCATTTTCTAGATTTATTGGAATGAAATTCTCTTTGGGTCTTGTGGACTATTATCTGTATCTGAGCTGGCAAGCTGGCAATCATGCCTGGGCTTCAGGAGAAGGACCTTTCCTTTGTTGTGTTGTGCATGCACACACACATGCCCAGTGCACATAGGTATCATTCCAAGTTTGGGAACTGTTGAAAAGAATTTTCCTTCCCCACTTTGCAAGCTGGAGGCTGCCCTTTGCAGCAGAGATTTTCAATCCTGCAAATGCAAATACTTCATTGTTCAGTTTTTGAAGAGCTACGGTGGCCCAATGGTTAGAATGTGGTACTTCAGGCTACTTCTGCTGATTGTCAGCTGTCTGCAATTTAGCAGTTCGAACCTCACCAGGCTCAAGATTGACTCAGACTTCCATCCGTTTGAGGTCAGTAAAATGAGGACCCAGATTGTTGAGGGTGATATGCTGACTCTGTAAACTGCTGAGACAGGGCTATAAAGCACTGTAAAGTGGTATATAAATCTAAGAGATATTGCTATTGCTACCTTGTTATATGTCTTTGGCTTTAGATCAGCAGATATTTCAAGGATTGAACAAAAATCTGACAGACCTAGACAGACTGGTTTTTATGTAATTAAAACTTTAATTCCATTTCAGTTACAGAGGAACAAAACTTTATATAATGAGCACCCAGAAACCAAGTCTTATAAAATATAAAGAGGTTATTTGAAAATGAAAAATCTTAGTGCAAACTACTGTGTTTCCCCAAAAATAAGATCTCAGATACAAATCCCAATTGGGCTTTTGAACACTTGCGCTAAAATAAGCCGTCTCCAAAAAATAAGCCCTCCCAAAAATATTGTAACATAGTAGAAACCATGAAGTGACCCTGCTCGCTGCCTCCTGCACATCAAAAATAATAAGACCTCCCCAAAAATAAGGCCAAGTGCTTAGTTTGGGGGTCAAAAGAAAATAAGACCTTATCTTATTCAGAGAAAAATAGTATTTACTTACAGTTAACTTTTAACTTTTCAATTTTTTCCTCTTTTTAGCTGTTCCTTGTTATTTAAATCAGGCCTCACCAGAATAATGTAACATTTTGGGAAGAAGATGAAAGCTAGTAATCCCCCACTGGAGCACAAAATGGAGAAGATCTCAACAGCCACCACATATTTCCCCTTTGTGCTCAAGTAGGTTGGAACAAAGGACAGCCAGACACTGCAAAAGACCAACATGCTGAAGGTGATGAATTTGGCTTCGTTAAATGTGTCCGGTAACTTCCTGACCAGGAAAGCCACCAGGAAGCTGATAATTGCCAAGAGACCCATGAAACCAAGGACACAATAGAACGTGACGGTTGACCCTTCATTACATATCAATATCATTTCTTTTGGCAAGGAATACATGTCAACATCCAGGAATGGGGGAGAGTTTGATAGCCATATGGTACAAATAATGGTTTGAGTAAAAGAACAAGAAAGGACAACAGAAAGACCCAGTCTTTTCCCCATCCATTTCCTAATTCTGGATCCTGGCTTGGTAGCCATGAAAGCAAGAATTACAATGATAGTCTTTGCCAAAATGCAAGAAACTGCCATGGAGAAGATGATGCCAAAAGTAACTTGCCGAAGAAGGCATGTCCATTGATGAGGTTGACCAATAAATAGCAAAGCACAGAGAAATGAAAGCAGGAGGGAGATGAGAAGAATGTAGGTGAGGGTCTCATTGTTGGCTTTCACAATAGGGGTGTGCTTGTTTTTAATGAAGAGCTAGAGTAGCAAAATAGTAATGATAGAAAAAGTAAGAATAAAACTGGTAAAAATATTCCCCAGCATTTCTTCATAAGATAAAAATGTTACATATTTTGGAAGGCAGAAATTTCGCTCTTCGTTTGAATAATGATCTAGTGAACATGGAAAGCAGTTGTCCATGTCTGTAGGGAAAGAGAAAACAGCTTTTATTCTATAGATGGCTTTCTTGAAAATGATACTGGAATAATCAGATCTGTTTTAACTGTTTCTCCATATAGACGACTGCACAATGAACAACCTGGGTACCTCATCAGCTCATCAGTCATGATCCCAGACCAGAATTGGGCAACCACTCCTCTATGTAGTGTCTCTTACCCTTCTGATTAGAAATCTTCTCTGTTGGACAAGGAAGGCAATCATAGCAGCAAAATGGTTTCCCTTCTTTTTTGACCTTCCTGTAACCTGGATGACAATGGTCATTGCAAAGAGAAATAGGCTTTGTCTACAGAGAAAAGAAAGAGAGGGAGGTTTTCCATCTTGCAAATATGCATAGCTACAAATCCCGATAGCAACTTGTGCTTTCATAGATGAATAATTCAGAAGAAATTCATATATGACACCTTAATAATGAAGAATCTTTATAAGATTCTTATACAAGGGTCTAGGTGGCACAGTGGCTAGAGTGCCACCTCGACTCTTGTATAAGAAGTAGTGTAGGCTATTTCGGCTGATTGCTAGCTGCAGTTCAGCAGTTCGAATCTCACCAGTCTCAAGGTTGACTCAGCCTTTCAACCTTCCGTGGTCGGAAAAATGGTGACCCAGATTGTTGGGGCAATAGTTTGACTCTGTAAACTGCTTAGAGAGGGCTGTAAAAGCACTATGAAGCGATATGTAAGTCTAAGTGCTATTGCTATTGCCATCTTTTAGAGAAAAAAAGTTTTTCAATTTTGTTTATGTGTATTCAGAAATTCATATAGAGAGTGATAGCAAGGCAGTGAGCCAGATTAAATGAAAAATGACATGACATATATCTGCACAAATCAAATGCCATTTAAATGTCATATTTTGAATTCATTAGCATTTCTCAGTGACATTTTACTTATTATTGATTTTCCTCTTACAAGTTTTCAATTAGAAATACTTTAATTGGAGATAATAACTTAAATGAATGAATATAGCTCCCAAATATATTTAAGTCATAATTTTAAATGGAAACCATGGTATAATTTAATTCAATCAAATAAATATCACATTCCTGCATGGGCATATTAAGCAAGAAGAGATGGCATGCTTGTCCTAAAATACATGATTCCTGCATACTGATACTTTATGTAAAAGGCAATAGGTGAACTTTTTATGTTTTATTTATTGGATTCTTTCTCCTATGTCTTGTGATCTGACATTCCTGTCTAAATTTTCTCTGTATTTTCAGACAACTTTCTGAGTTAGTTGAAGAACAGTTACTCCAACAAATTATTTTTTAAAGCTTTTAAAGTTTTGAATGGAACTCAAAGAATTGCAGGACCTACCTGATTAAACCACTCTGGCCAGATTATGGTTTCCTCTGAAATAGTCAATGTTTTTTCTGCGACAGACAAGGCTGGTATGTCTCCAACTTTGACTCTAAGGAAGGAAAGGTTTGGGAATGTTACCCAGTTGACAATATCAAATCCAGTTTCCACTTCTCCATTTTGATTGAAGAAAACTGTTTCCCCAACACTGTTGTTGAATGAAATGATTTTCAGAAAATGATTGAGCTGAAGAGAGAAGAGGAAATACAGAATATATTTAATGGCATTGCCCTTTCCCATTTAAGCTTGTTTCATGTATAACAAATAGGCAGAAAACAGGAATTAGAATAGTGTTCCAGGAAAAAAAAGAAATTAGGATGAATAAATTCATTTTCTGAGAAGACCTTGAGTTTTTGTCTGCTTGATATATGTTGCTCTGCAAGCACATGCATATCATTAACTATCTGCATACCTGTGCTTTGCAACAAAACTATGTGATCGGGCAATGCAGGAGAAATCCAGTTCATTCTGGTTCAATCTGTTGGCTCGGTGATTGAAATACACACAGACACGGACACAGACACAGACACAGACACAGACACACACACACACACAGACACAAACACACACACACACACACACACACACACACACACGAAACACCAAGTGGAGTTTGCAACATTTTTTTTTTCTTTTCTCCCTAGGAGAGAATCATCTGTCCTACCTAGGATTGAACTCTTAACTTTCTGAGTGGGAGGTGAGCATCTTCATCACTAGGCCACCACGCCACTTGTCATCTTTCTACAGCTGGTTCAACATATTTCTAAATGTAAAACTGACGTTGTTTGGAACCTACAAAATATCACTAGTACACTCTCCACAGAACAACCATGGAAGAGTTAAATAGAATTTAACCCTTTTTAAGAAGACACATTCTAACATTGTAGAGGGGGGGAGAGTTGATTTGACAGTTTGAGAACCAACACTAGTTTAGATGGGTGGTATTTATTAGGGAAGATTGGGTTTCAGCAATTAGTGACATGGTCTAGATAACAGATTTCCTGATGTTTCACCATTAACTGCTATGAAGTTGACCAGTTTGTCTCTGAAGATACGGGCCACATTTGTCAATCAGCTTCCCATTCCTACTCAGCCTATATATACTTCTGACATTTTAAACCACATGAGCTTCTAAAAAAATGGCCCTTGTCACAAAGGAAATATAACACAAAACAGTATTTCTATGTTTAGTATAGAATCTCCTATGATACAGATAGATCTATTCGAAATCCATTTCTCCAAGACATTACCTCCCATAAGTGTTGAGCCAGCAAGCTATGGATTGCTTTATGGACACTCTCTGTTTTTTTCAATTGAAATGAAAGCATGTTGTGCAAAGCATATGCCACGGCATAGACTGCATTGTAGACACTGTAGCTATGGGAAGTCATGCTCATTTCAAAAATGGATGCTGGGAGAGTCTCCAGTTTCTCCTCACCAGTGCAGGAGACCCTTCCTTCCCTGTCTATTGAGGACTCCGGAAAGAAACATCCAAAGGCTTCTTCCCAAAAACCCTGAATGAAGCCATCTTCTCCATCAAACCTAGCATTTATCAACCGGAGAAATTCAGGGAATCTCGGGACCTCCTTTAAATGAACTGCTAAGGACAGGGCACCATGAAGCAAATCTATGCCTTCCTTCCTTTGAAAGGGGAATGATGTGAATTCCATCTGAGCCGTCATGATGTAAACTCTTCCTTTTGCCATTATTGACACATCCTCGTATGTCGACAATGTGGAAAACATTCTGAAAAATACCATGGTCTCAATTTCACCATAAACAATGGATACATTAGCAATGCTTTTAATAATAGCATGATACTGATTTATTCCCTCTGCCACCATCTTATCAATGTCACTAACTGATGTAATTACTGGGAATTTTTCTATATAATCAAAGCAGATTCCTCTCTCAGAAAACATAGGAAGTGCATCCTCGACAAATCTCTCTCCATTGTTATCATTGTCATATAATATCCCAATCCATGTCCACTGGAAATGCAACAGTAACTGGAGAATCCCTTTATATTGCCTTTGTACATCTGGAAACATCTGGTGGTAGAAAATAGCTTGAGATTTCCTATTCATCTCAGAAGCAGAGCCAAAGGTGAACTATAGCACGTAAACAAAAACTGTGTTAGAGAATTAATAGCTAGATAAATCTAGTTTACAGTATATATTTCTTGCTTATATGAAGGAGATTTGAAATCAACTTCTCTAATCCTGTAGACTGAATGTGCTGAGAACCAGATGCCTTGCTATGTCAGAAAGGAACATATGTTTTACAAAGGTAAAAAATTCTTTGGAAAAAATAAAGATAACTATAAAGATATTGAATAAAGATATTCTATAAAGAATAAAGATATTGACTTTTTTCCTGGGAACACACTGATACACATTAAAAATTCTGATGATCACACTCAAAAGAAAATAAAGAGAGATAAACCAAGAATGTGCAGCTGACTGAATAGAATTAAAAATGAACATGATGACATTATTTGGGATGAGTTAAATTGGTATAGCATTGCATGTGCTGAAAATGAATCATGTAATGAATACTTGCATGTTGGGGAAAAAACTTTCCCATACTTTTTTGCATATTTATTCATTTCTCACTAAAGGAAAATCTACATACATTCTTCAGATGTTTTCATTAACTGTTCATAGAAAAAAGAAAGGGTTTGTGTATGTGTGTATGTATGTATGTATGTATGTATGTATGTATGTATGTATGTATACACACATACAAACGTGTCTGTCTGTCTGTCTCTCTATCTATCTATCTATCTATCTATCTATCTATCTATCTATCATCTATCTAATCAAATTCGAATCCCAGTAAGGGTATGGCTAGCTGATGAGAACTAAATAGCTTGAAATAGATCTATACCAATCTACCTTCATTTATTTATTAGCAGAAATGCAACACAAACATAGATGTGTATGTGTGTGTGTATATATATATACATATAGACACACATATATATCAGATCTTGATATATATATATATATATATATATATATATATATATAGATAGATAGATAGATAGATAGATAGATAGATAGATAGATATAGATATATTGCTATCAATATCGATACCAATACCGATACAGTGGCTAAGATGCTGAGCTTGTTGATCAGAAAGGTCGGCAGTTTGTCAGTTTGAATCCCTAGCGCCACATAATGGAGTGAGCTCCCACTACTCCTCCCAGCTTCTGCCAACCTAGCAGTTCAAAAGCATGTAAAAATGCAAGTAGAAAAATAGGAACCACCTTTGGTGGGAAGATAATAGAGTTTGGTGCACCTTTGGCATTTAGTCATGCCAGCCACATGATCACGGAGATGTCTTCTGAGAGCACTGGCTTTTCAGCTTTGAAACTGAGATGAGCACCGTCTCCTAGAATTGGGAACGACTAGCAGATACGTGCAAGAGAAATCTTTACTTATAGATATAGATTTTTTTAACCTATTTGTTTCTAAAGGATAGAATTTGAACTTAAAGGATAGATAGATAGATAGATAGATAGATAGATAGATAGATAGATAGATAGATAGATAGATAGATAGACAGACAGACAGACAGACAGACAGACAGACAGACAGACAGACAGACAGACAGATATAGATGTAAACAATGGGAAGAAAGTCTCACTTGTGGAATCTTGTAAATAGACAGGATGGCTGTCATGTGGATACAGACTTCAGAATTAGGTCCTCCAATGACTGACACTAGATTGTTCTCTGTTTCACACTTGTAGTTAGGGATTAATTTGCCTTGTGTTGAGAATACTTCCATTGAGGCATGATACGTCCCACTTGCAATAAAGTTGCTGTTATAGATATGGGAGCCCAGAGTAAGGTTGGGCAAAATCTGGGGATTTTCATTGATCTCCTTTATAGCAAATGCCAAAGACAAAATGTGTTGGTAGAGCTGAGTCACCACACTGAAATGAAAATTACACATCAATTTGAACTCATTGGTTTCAGCACAAGAGCTGCTGGACTTTTGTTCAACTCGTAGCTTTAAATATATAAAATAAATATATTGTACTCAAAGCTTCCATCAGATGATTACTAATGAAGACTATTAAATAAAATATATCTATTTCAGTCTTCATCACATAGTGATGGTACTACTTTAAAAGATAATGTTTTATATTGTGTTGCCCAGAAAATAAGACACAGTCTTTTCTTTTGACCCCTGAAATAAGTGCTTGGTCTTTTTTTCAGGGTGGTCTTATTTTTGAGATGCAGGAGATGGTGAGCATGGTCACCTCATGGCTGCTGCTGTGCTACAATATTTTAAAGGAGGGCTTTTTTGGGGGGTGGCTTATTTTGGGGATAAGAGGATATTAGAAAATATCCAAGAATATCCAAGAATTCAAGTGTACAACTAATTCTATACACTATTCAATAGCAATCATATTATTGTCTTTATGCCTCATAGTATGATTATACCTTCATTCTACAGCACCATTCTGCATGTGTAGAGAAAAATCAGTTATAAATTCAGGGGTCACCTCCATGAAATTGTTCTCTCCCACACACCATAATTTAGTTCATTGATTAAAATTTAATATCATAATTCTCAAGATTGTATCTAAACATTTTTTCCTGTCCACAGAAGTCTTGCAAGACTGAAATACAGTAACTAAGCATTATGTTTTTGTGACTAATTGGATTTCAGGGAAATTATTGACAATCAGTTCAATTGTTGATTTCATTTTAGAAACAGTGAAAATCACAACTTTAAGTCTGTGTATGAATGACAAAATAACTTTAAGAAAATGGGAAAATTGTTATTGTCACAAATATACAGGTATTTCATTACTCAGAACAAATTTATTTAGCTGTGCAGCTGAATTACTTTTTCTTTTTTAGGAATAGGGAAATCTTAAAATAAAACAGAATACTTCATTAGTAAAAAAAAATGATGTCAGAAATATTTTAATAAAAAAAAACCTAGGAAATGAATTTATGACTATCCTTTGTGGAAATTTAATTTAAAAATAAATATTGGATTAACCTCATTCTCAGGCAGAAAGCTTGGAATATAATAAAAAGTGTTTTATTAGATTCCAAAAACTTTATTAGATTGCTCCAAAATAATTCACACTTAATCAGAAAAATAGGTACAAATAAGACATTAAACCTGTTCCATAGAATTAACTGAGAATTTCTGCTGCCAAAATCATCAAGTCAGAATCATGAACTCATCCTTATGAATGAAACTAAGTAGAATTGTTTATTCCCTGTGCATTATTAATAGAACAGAACAGAATGGACCTTGACATCCAAGACAATACAGACCCAGCACCAAACATCAAACTCATTTCTGAATAATTAGTTTTAGATACGTGAGCTTCTTACTCAGTATCATAGAAAAGATCAGTAGAAGGCTTTTCATGAAAATGTATTGTGTTTGAAAATATATAGATTTGAGACAAAATACCAGCAACAATGACATCTCCTGATTGATAGTATTTATGAAGAATTGGAACAGGATCACCAACAATGCAATTCATGTTAGGAATCTCTGAAACTGCCCTAAACAACAGCATTAAGAGCAATATAGACAGCTTCATTAATTTGCATGATAGAATTCCTTCTTTGCAGCCTTTCATTTGCTGTATTTTTTCTTGTAATAGATTCTTGGCTGAATAGCACAGCCCAACTTGAATGACCACTTGGCTGGTTTACAGTACCAACCAAGAACATTAAAGAACAACACCAACAGAAATATAAATTCTGCTTCTTTACATTGTAGAATAATAACAAGGTGCTTCTCTAACACGTTTTAATTTTGCTGCTGGTTAACGAAATACCCTTGAGACTTGGAGATGGAATGAACGTAATTAGGGCTAATTTGATATTTGCCAGAAAAACAAATATCTGTGTAAGGCCTGGCCTCTGCTCCTTATTCAAGAAAGTAAAGACTCTCGAAACCTGGCATTTGAAAAGGAAACTTTTATTGAACAGGAGTTATAGCAAGGGGGAAATCAAAGCCAGCTCTGAGACCCCTCAGGCCATACAGTTAGAATAAAAGAAATTAGAAACCCCTCCCCAAAGTCCTGTGTGGATTCAGCCAATCCACATGTGTGAAAATGTTATTGTACTGGCTGCCCTGAGAAAGTGATGAGGGAACTTTCTCAGGGTCATCCTCTGCTGATCTTCCAGTGATGTAACCCACATGTACCTCCCTCCCCTTACATTCCCCAAAAGGTGAGAAAATGCCAGGTACCAGGCTAAAGGTTATAAATCAATGGGATACAGGATACATAGGGGAGAAAGCAATAAAGTATTAAAGTATAATAAAGTATGAACATAACCAGGGTCTCCCCTCATCCCCAGAAGAATGGTAGTTTTCCGATCTGACAATCTTCTCAGGATTACAAGCTCTATTAGATATAGAATAGAATTGTTTAATGGCCAAGTGTGATTGGACACAGAAGTAATTTGTCTCTAATACATAAGGTCTCAGTGTGCATGCGAACAAGTGTGATAGATCATAAATCATAGTCACAATCATAATCCTTAACCCGAACCCTTAATAAACAATTAATCATAATTATTTATTAATCATAAAATACAAATAACAAGTGGTAAATCATAAGGTACCAATAGGAGAAGGTAGTAGGAAAGATGAGGAGATGAGAAGATGAGAGGAGGAGTAGCAATACAGCTCTACTACTGTACATGGGTAGGTGTAATTAGGTGTTCAGCAGAGTAATGGATATCACAGAGTGATATATTCATATGGTCAATATATTGCAGGAATATATTCATCTTTCATCAAAAGCCATCTCCATCCATGCTCCCTTGATAAGGAAAAGACCCAAAAGTCTTTAGAAATAAATAAAAATGCAAAGTATTCCATAGTGTTCTATATCAAATTTTTGAGGTTTATATTTCTTTTCAATTGGATTGGAGTAAAATTTTTAAATTCAGACAGACACAGGAGAGGGTTCTTCAAAGAAGCTTTATTCTAACTAGAACAACTAACAAGAGCAGGAGAAGAACAGAACAATGCCCGCCAGCTATTTATACTGATAAATATTTATTTATATTTATATTTATACAGCTGTCAGGCTGGGAACCAATCGGGTGGCAGTATTTCTCCTGCCAGCCGGCAGCTGCGCCAGAGCCAATCGGATCTTCTTTTGGCTCTGACTGTGGCTGTCGGCTGCGTCCAGCCGGACGCAACAAAAATCATAATGTTTAATCATGTCAGATGTGACCAAAATTACACATTCAGCTGTCATTGTTGGCCATAGCCACTAGCAAATCAAGCACATAGTCTATAAGGCCAGGATTTCAGCTTTAATCTTTCAAAATCCACCAGGACATTTCTCATTATTTCCTTTTTTAAATCTGTATATTAATATGCTATATTAGTAATCTGATGCTCAGTTTATCCCATAGCTCAGGGGTGTCAAATTCGATTTCATTGAGGGCTGCTTCAGGGTTGTGTTTGACCTCAGGGGAAATGGGGGGACATGGCCAGCTCGACATCATGCATGTCAGGGATGCCTGCGGAGGCCTGAGTGCTCTGCCGGTGAAAACAGGCTCCCAAGGTCCATTTTTGGCTGTGACAGCCTCCTGCAACCCTCTCCCAGTGAAAATGGAGCTCAGGAGGGCAGAATGCAGCCCTCCCAAGCTCTGTTTTCTCTGTCAGAGGCACTGTGGACTGGTCCTTTGCTGTTTCCGGGGCAACACCGCAGGCCAGATCTAAGCATTCCATGAGCTGGATCCAGCACCCGGGCTGTGAGTTTGACACCTCTGCTATAGCTTTTTGTGTTACTTTGTTCAGTTAAAAGGAAGGAAATACTTCATGAAAAATATATCTATCTCAGGACTGGATTATCTGAACTTTCCTACAGATAAAGATTTGGACACACTCTCTCAGTCTAGAACACCAACAAAGGTTTGGTAGCAATCGCACAAGACATCACCACCGAAAAGATTATGTACTATGCAAAGAAAGAAGATGTGCTTATCTACAAATGAAGCAGTGGGATGTTGAAGTACTAAGAAAAGACATATCTGGGCCATCTATCAATTTGAAGAATCTGAAGTTTTGAAATGAATCAATGACTGGCAATATAAAATTATAATAAATTCAGTAGGAAGGAGATGTATTTTGACAGAAAGCTGGCATCATGTATTGAATATACAGTAGATAATGATAATGGTTGTTGTAGCTATAGCCTAAATAATAGATCATTAAAATTTGGATATAATAGTCACTGTTACCTTATCAGCCATGTAAATTTGCTTAATGAATAAATAATAGGATGTGAAGTTGTTCTTTTTTCCAAAATCAAGATTTAAAGACAGAGAAAGCTCAAGACACACAAGAAGATATATTGAATATTTCAACAACATCCCCAGTAATAATTTAAAGGAGGGTAATTCACCTGGTCTCCAATGTGTAAAGTGATTTGATTGAGTAAAATACAGATCTATGCTTTTCAAGGAATTAAAAACTAATTTCTCATATTGGAGGTTGAAGCTAGAAGGCAGAAAATACAATAGTGTTCTGTTTCCTACATGTCCACATTAACTGCATTTTTAAAGGTTTTCTCAATATTCAAAGAGCTAAATTAATGAAAAAAGACTCTCAGACAATGATTACATAAGTAGCTTTATTGCAACCAAACATAAAATCATATAACAAAAATTATTTTCCTATTGCAATGCATAAATATCACAGACCTGTGTCACAAATTCTTCCAGTATTTCAGGCCAATAAAGGTTTTGGTGAAGCACAACCTCTATAGTGACATGAGAATTCAGTCAGACCTGGAAAATACCTTACTATCTTCATTACTTAAATTATGGAAAATAAATTTAAACACTTTTAAAGCAGTCACATTATTCCGCTTAATAACAGCTGATGCATATTTTCTAAAAGCACTTGGTTTGTATTGATGAGATTTTTGGGGCCATGATGACAAGGTGGATGGACTTTGAGTTGTTTGACTTCATCCCATTCCAACAGAATCTGCATTAGTTACTGGGAATAATTTTTCAGAATTTAAAAATTATCTCTTCATGAGCAAATGCTTGTTGTTTAGTTCAGGTCTGAATAGGATGATAAAGCACTTGGGGGCAAAGATACAACCCAACAAGCCAGCACTGGAAGATAAGATGGAGAAGATCTCCACAGCCACCATATATTTTCCTTTGGTACTCAAGTAGCTTGGAACAAAAGATAACCAAACACTGCAGAAGATAAACATGCTGAAGGTGATGAATTTTGCTTCATTGAAGCTGTCAGGTAATTTCCTGGCTAGAAAAGCTGTAGAGAAGCTGATAATAGCCAAAAAGCCCATAAAACCCAAGACACAATAAAACATGGTCACCGATCCTTCATTGCATTCTAATATGATTTCTTGAGAGATTGAACGCTTGTCATAATCTGGGTATGGTGGGAATGTCATCAGCCATGAGGCACAAATGATGACTTGAATAAGAGAGCAGGAAAGTACAATGGACCTCACCATTCTTTTCCCCACACATCTCCTCATTTTGGACCCAGGCTTGGTGGCCATGAATGCTAGGACAACCACAATGGTTTTGGCCAATAAACAGGAAACTGCCACCGAGAAGATAATGCCAAAAGCTGGTTGTCGAAGAATGCACACAACTTCATTTGGTCTCCCAATAAATAACAAAACACAAAGGAAAGAGAGTAGAAGGAAGATGAGGATAGTGTAGGTGAGGTTCCTGTTATTGGCTTTGACAATGGGAGTGTCCCTGTGTTTAATGAATATCTGGAGCAGTAAAATTGTGGTAGCAGAACAAGACAGAGCACCGATAGTCAAACTCATCCCCAGTGGTTCTTCATATGATAAGAATGTTATCACTTTGGGGAGACATAAATCCTTGTTGTGATTTGGGTATTGATCTTCAGGACATGGAGAACAGTCATCTATATCTAAAAGCAATCACCAAAGATCTGTGTTATACTCTTCAATACAACCCCCTTATTACAGAATATGGCCAGGAGGAATTCAGCCTGAGATGAAAATGAGATCAAAGAAACAAATCAGTTAAATTGAAAGAATTTTATTTTCCTGCAGATTATTCCTTGCTGATGTCAGACTCTGGAGGCTCCAAGACATAACTCCCAGATGGTCCTAACCTCCTCTTTGCCTGTGATGCAGAGCCCTTGTCTCTTACTTAAAGGAAGTAAGAACTCCTTAGAATACCCGTGCCAGCAGTGGACTGTGGAGACTTGTCTCCCCAGAGCTGCTAGGCTCGGAAGACGCGGACGACAGGGGAAAAAGCGCTGGGCTGGGACGGAGAATGCCGGCGTGGCTTGCTAGCCGGGATTCTCGGAACTTTGGAACTTGGAGGGTTTGGGGCTCAGAAGACCTAAGAGACTCCAGAGTGGCCCTCGACGGTGTCGGACGTCCCATTTCCCCCCCCTTACATGGACGGTGGCTTGGCTGTGGGCGCTGTTGGATGCCCCCCCCTGCTCACACGGGCGGTGGTTTTTGGACTTTTGCCGGCGTTGTCGGGCGCCCCCCCCACACACACGCAGACCACAGCCTCCCAGTGTGTCCCAAGCTGGGGGTGACGGTGGCAGCCGCTTTAGATAACTTGCGGCTCGAATTGGTGTGGGTGAGTAGCACCAAGTGATCGGTGCAAACTCTGAAGACAACAAGGGCGTGTTCCATACTGGTGGATGGCGCCAGCGGACGGCGAGCATTTGTTTTGAACTGTTAGAGATTAAGATTAAAGACCTGGGCCTGTGTTAACCAGCACCTCATCAAGGAGGGAGTGGCTGATCCTTTACACCTATACGGCTGAGACTGGTGCCTGATTTCTGGCCACCTTAGTTCTCTAGCTCCCCCCCTCCTTTCTCTGGTGCACCCCCTTCTCTGCTCGCTGCTGCAGATGACATATGGATGATGGCGGCACCCCTTATGATTTCTTGGGTCGTGCAACATCTCCTGACAGTGCCCACCCGGCTGACCGACTTACTGAACTTTTGGGGACTGTTCCAGACTACCATTACCACCTACTGTCAGATGGAAAAATCTATAAGAGGAGACTCAATGCTTTTAACATACTTCCCCTCTCCTTACGACCCCCCCTCAAGGTGTGGCCCTCCCCTAGGAGAGGGCGGAAGACACCTTTGGACTTACATAAGCCTAGTACAAACTTTGTGAGCCTGCACAATTTTTAACTTGGTATGTTGAGTGCATGGGATTGTCTGTGATAGTGTGAATGACCTCACTTTTATTATTATTATTGCTGTAATTTGTGTTTTTAATTATCGCGTGAGGACTGTTTGAGTGAGTGTCTGGGTATGACGGATTCGGAGGACCTGCCGGGGTATGCGGGGGTCACCAGGGTGGTTGGGGGGACTACGGCCATGGGAGAGGGTCGGAGCATTGCAGTCATAACAGGGAGAGGCAGACATGGCGGGGACTTTAGGGCTGGCAATTACCGGGGAAGGAGGGCTCGCTACATCACAGAGATCCCTCCTTCCGGCCCTATGAGTCCCACTCCAAGGTCAGATGGCGCAAGTAATCGGGACCCTGGTCTCAGGCTGCTGTCGCTAAATGCCAGGTCTGTTGTTCACAAGGCTCCCCTCGTCCGGGACTTAATTTTAGACGAGAGAGCAGACCTGGCATGTATTACTGAGACATGTCTGGGCACGGAGGGAGGAGTCCCCCTCGTAGAGATGTGCCCAGATGGATTTCAGGTGCTTCATCAGCCGAGAGCCCAGGGAAGGGGTGGCGGTGTGGCTATTGTTGTCCGGGAGTCTTTAGCACCTCGTAGGATCCCTGCTCCGGAGCTTGTCGGGTGTGAGTCCCTACTGGTGAAGTTGGACCTCAAGGGTCAAGTGGGTCTGCTGCTAACGTACCTGCCTCCCAACTGCATTGCAGCAGCCCTCCCCTCGCTCCTCGAGTCGGTAGCCGAGCTAGCAATTGAGTTCCCTAGGCTCATGGTTCTGGGGGACTTCAATTTGCCTTCGCTCGGTGAACACTCTGATGGAGCGCAGGAGTTCATGGCCTCCATGACAGCCATGGGCTTGACCCAGGTAATTCGAGGCCCAACCCACTCAGTGGGTCACATACTCGACCTCGTATTCCTCTCGGAGCAGTGGACTTGTGACCTTGGTCTGAGGGGTAACGAGATCATACCCCTGTCGTGGTCAGACCACTGCCTACTGAGGCTAGACTTCCGGAGGCCAAACCCCCACCGTAGGGAGGAGGAACCGACCAGGTGGTTCCGCCCCAGGCGACTTATGGACCCCTTGAGGTTCCAGACGGAGCTTGGGGTTATTCCTGATACTCTCGCCCACAGTTCGGCGGAGACTCTGGTTGCTGCCTGGCACTCGGAAGCATCAGAGTCTCTTGACTGGATTGCGCCACTACGGCCCCTCCGGGTCGGCGGATCCCGGAGGCCTCCTTGGTTCACCGAGGAGCTCCGGGAGATGAAGCGCCGGAGGAGACGCCTAGAGCACTTGTGGAGGTCTGAGAGGTCCGAATCGAACCGAGCACTTTTGACAGCATGCACCAAGGAATATATCAGGGCATTAAGGACAACTAAAAGAACACATATTGCCACCTTGGTTGCGTCCGCCGAGTCCCGCCCAGCCGCCCTGTTTAGGATAACCCGCTCCCTCCTAAATAGGAGGGAGGCAGGGGACCCCTTACAGGGTAAGGCTGAGGAGTATGTCCAGTTCTTGGCGGACAAAGTTGCTCGGTTTCGGTCGGACCTGGACTCCACCCCTGCAGATCCAGCCGAGACACAGGGGGATAACTTGGCAGACCATCTCTGGGTTGAGTTTCAGGATGTTGCCTCTGGGGATGTGGACAAGGCTATGCGAGCTGTGAGTGCCTCCACCTGTATACTGGACCCGTGTCCCTCCTGGCTGGTTGCCAACAGCAGTGAGGTGACACGAGGCTGGATCCATGTGGTCGTCACCGCCTCCCTTCGGGAGGGGCACTTCCCCGCCGCACTTAAAGCTGCAGTGGTGAGACCCCTCCTGAAGAAACCATCCTTGGATCCAGCCGTTCTTAATAACTACCGTCCAGTCTCCAACCTTCCCTTTGTTGGGAAGGTTGTTGAGAAGGTGGCCTTCCAGCTTCAGCGTACCTTGGAGGAAGCTAGTTACCTTGACTCCTTCCAGTCCGGCTTCAGGCCCGGTTACAGCACAGAAACTGCTTTGGTCGCATTGACCGATGATCTCTGGAGAGCCAGAGATGGAGGCCATGCGTCCATCCTGGTTCTCCTTGACCTCTCAGCGGCTTTCGATACCATCGACCATGGTATCCTTCTGCGACGACTGCGGGAGGTGGGAGTGGGAGGCACTGTTTTGCAGTGGATCTCCTCCTACCTCTCGGACAGGTCGCAGTCGGTGTTGGTGGGGGGGCAGAGATCGTCCCCGTGGCCCCTTACTTATGGGGTGCCGCAGGGTTCGGTCTTATCCCCCCTACTATTTAACATATACATGAAACCGCTGGGCGAGATCATTCGGAGGCACGGGATAAAATACCATCAATACGCGGACAGATACAGTTGTATCTGTCCACCCCGTGCCAACTCAATGAAGTGGTGGACGTGATGAACCGGGGTCTTGAGGCCGTTAAGAACTGGATCAGAGCTAACAAACTGGTACTCAACCCAGACAAGACCAAGTGGCTGTTGTGTTTCCCTCCCAACAATTTGGCCAACGTTCCATCACTCAGGCTGGGGGGTCAAAATTTACACCCCTCAGATAGGGTCTGCAACTTGGGAGTCCTCCTGGACCCACAGCTGACTTTTGACCATCATTTGTCAGCTGTGACCAGGGGGGCATTTGCCCAGGTTCGCCTGGTACGCCAGTTGCGGCCCTACCTGAATCGGGAGGCCCTCACAACAGTCACTCGAGCCCTTGTGATCTCTAGGCTGGAATACTGCAATGTGCTCTACATGGGGCTGCCCTTGAAGAGCATCCGGCGACTTCAGCTAGTCCAGAATGCGGCCGCGCGAGTGATCATGGGCGCACCACGGTTCGCCCATATAACACCGATCCTCCATGAGCTGCGCTGGCTACCTGTTGATCTCCGGGTGCGCTTCAAGGTGCTACTTACCATTCATAAAGCCCTCCATGGTAGTGGATCTGACTATTTGAGAGACCGCCTTCTGCCGATTACCTCCCTCCGTCCCAACAGATCGCACAGAGTAGGCCTCCTCCGAATTCCATCCGCCAGTCAGTGCCGACTGGCGACTACGCGGAGGAGACCCTTCTCAGTAGCAGCTCCGACGCTTTGGAACGATCTCCCCGAGGAGATTCGTACCCTCACCACCGTCCAGACCTTCCGCACAGCCCTCAAGATCTGGCTATCCCGTCAGGCCTGGGGATAAGACCCTAATTTCGCCCCACCCGAATGCTGAATGAATGTTGTGTTTTATTGTTTTATTTTATTATATTTCACATTTTCTTTTTGTGTTTTGTCTTGTACTCCCTTCCTACAAATTGTAAGCCGCCCTGAGTCCCCTCAGGGAAAAGGGCGGCCTATAAATGTCAAATAAAATGGAAAAAAAAATGAAAACCTTCCCCAGACACCAAGACTGGCCCATGTTCCTCCCCAACCTCCTCACTGTCTGACTCTGCTGCCAGCTCCACAGGCCACCAGCAGACCACAATACTTGCCTAATTATCTCATCATCCCAAATTGTGTGTACCTACAATATATTTAGTTCAACTAGCTACAATTAGGGAACAGGGGCTACTTTTTAGAAAGCTCTGGTGCAGAGATGTAAACTTATTCATTTACTACTAAATGGTATTTGGTTTCACCCAGTTTGAAATAGTGGTTAAAGAGCCGTGGTGGTGCAGTGATTAGAACACAGCAATGCAGTAAGGCTACTTCTGCTGATTGCCAGCTGCATGCAATTTGGCAGTTAGAATCTCACCAGGTTCAAGATTGACTCAACCCTCCATCCTTTTGAGGTAGGTAAAATAAGGACCCAGATTGTTGGGGGCAATAGGCTGACTCTGTAAAATTGCTTAGAGGGGGCTGTAAAGCACTATGAAGTAAGTGCTATTGCTGTTGCTAAAAGCTTTCAACTAGGACCAGGGAAATTGTGAGGCCCCTTTTATCTGACAATGGTCTAGGTAGCAGCTCTTCATCCTGTCTCTTAAGAACATCACTCAACACTTATGATATCATTTTACTTAGTCCTCCTCTCAAATGTTTATATCTGAACTTAGTGTATCTTCTTTATTCACTCATATTGCTTTCATCTCATGAATATTTTCACAACTGAAGAGATTACATATGCAGGCACACAACTCTTCACCATTCATTCCCATTACTTTTTTTAAAAAAGAAAACCTCTGTGCATGATATTTCTTACCATCTTCAGTTGAAATCTTCCCTTCTGGACATAGAAGGCAATAATAACAACAGAATGGTTTCCCTTCCTTCTTGGCCTTCCTATATCCTCTCTGGCAATTATTATTACACAAAGAGATGGGGAGTGTCTAATACAAGAGGAACAAGAAGAGAGATGGAGAGAGAGAATAGATTTTCTTCATGCTGAAAAATAAACAGTTTTGATAGAAGAGAATATGTGTAGCTAAGGATTGAACTGAAGGATCCTTGGTGCTCTGTGAATCTGGTAGTTTTCTTACTGATGTTTCTTTACCAGACTAATTGAATTGAATTGAATTGAATTTATTGCATTTATATGCCGCCCTTTTCCCCGAAGGGGACTCAGGGCGGCTCACAATCCAAGTCAGGGAAGGGGGTACAGATAAGGGATAAAAAAGATGAACAGAACAATACACAATTTAAAAGCACACAACAACCATACCATTCGAGGGGGGGCAAAAGCTCTTTAGCCCCAGGCCTGTTGGAACAGCCAGGTTTTAAGGGCTTTGCGGAAGGCCTGGAGGGTGGTGAGGGTTCGAATCTCCACAGGGAGCTCGTTCCAGAGGGTCGGAGCAGCCACAGAGAAGGCTCTCCTCTGGGTATTCGCCAGTTGGCATTGGCCGGCGGATGGAATTCGGAGGAGGCCTAATCCGTGGGATCTGATCGGTCTATTGGAGGTAATTGGCAGCAGACGGTCTCTCAAGTACCCAGGTCCAATACCATGAAGGGCTTTATAAGTGACGACTAGCGCCTTGAAGTGTATCTGAAGACCAATAGGCAGCCAGTGCAGCTAGGAGGATAGGTGTTACGTGGGTGAACCGAGGTGCACCCACGATCGCTCGCACGGCTGCATTCTGGACAAGCTGAAGTCTCCGAATGCTCTTCAAGGGCTGCCCCATGTAGAGCACGTTGCAGTAGTCCAGTCTAGAGGTCACAAGGGCACAAGTGACTGTTGTGAGGGCCTCCTGGTTCAGGTAGGGACGCAACTGGTACACCAGGCGAACCTGGGCAAATGCCCCCCTGGTCACAGCCAACAAGTGGTGTTCGAAAGTCAGCTGTGGGTCCAGGAGGACTCCCAAATTGCGAACCCTGTCTGAGGGGCGTACTGTTTGACCCCCCAGCCTGAGAGATGGAAAACTTGGCCAATTAGTAGGAGGGAAACACACCAGCCACTCGGTCTTATCCGGATTGAGTACAAGCTTGTTAACCCCCATCCAGACCCTAACAGCCTCGAGGCACTGGCACATCACGTCAACCGCTTCACTGAGTTGGCACGGGACGGACAGATACAACTGTGTATCGTCCGCATACTGATGGCATTTTATCCCGTGCCGTCGAATGATCTCACCCAGTGGCTTCATGTAGATATTAAACAGGAGGGGGGACAGGACCGAACCCTGCAGCACCCCATAATTCAGGGGCCTAGGGGTCGATCTCTGCCCTCTGACCAACACCGACTGCGACCTGTCCGAGAGGTAAGAGGAGAACCACCGTAAGTCAGTGCCTCCCACCCCCACCTCCCGCAGTCGTTGCAGAAGGATACCATGGTCGATGGTATCGAAGGCCGCTGAGAGGTCAAGGAGCACTAGGACGGAGGCATGACCTCCATCCCTGGCTCTCCAGAGATCATCGGTCAGCGCGACCAAAGCGGTTTCCGTGCTGTAGCCAGGCCTAAATCCCGACTGGAAGGGATCTAGATAATCGGTTTCCTCCAAGGACCGCCGGAGCTGAAAGGCCACCACTTTCTCAACAACCTTCCCCACGAAGGGGAGGTTGGAGACTGGACGATAGATAACATTATCAGTTTTAGTAGGGAGTGGGGTTTGATATCATTTTATATATTAGTGGCTTGCCCTGTTTTATGGAGAGTGGTGTTTGTGGTTCCTAGATTGGGCTCTTTACTATTAGCTTGTTTGTCTGAGTTGGAGTTTGCATCTTAGTTAATCTTGGTGTCAGTCTCTTCTCCTCTGGATGTGGATCACTGGTAAGTGAGAGTTTGGGTCTTTGATTCCTTTTTGGCCTTTATGATTGTCTCTTTTGAATGGTATATAGATGTTGTTCCCCCCTATGTGCCTTTTGATGGTCAATTTGTCCAAGTGCCAGACTTCCAGGAATTCACAAGTGTTTTTGCACTCAGCTTGATCTAAGATGCTCACAGTTTCCCAATTGAAATCATGTTTAAGTCTGTCCAGCTACTATGAAATTAAAGAGTTTTCATCATATTTTCTGACTGCTAGTCTGTATTCATGGATTTTAAATCCAAAAGCACTAGAGAATTCCTGGAAGATTTTAGTCTGGACTTCTAACTATAAATTACCGTATTTAGGGTATCAGTGATTTTGGTTTTTATTCTACAAAAATTATAGATTACTGAGGAAGGTCTACTCAGAGACAACCACCATATTAACTTGGAACTTTATTCCTGTCTATCTGGCAATACAAATCCAAGAAGCACTGTTTAATCTCTAGAATTCTTTTCAAACAAAAGAATTAAGTAGTAAGTTGACAGACTACAATAAAACACCAGTCTATTTGTTCCTTGATAAAGATATAAATACATAAAAAGTAGTTGAGTGCAACTCAGAAATGAAAAACTTTTTCCAGAAGTTTGCTTCCCCCCCCCAATCTGAATCAAGACAAAGATCACTGACCTGATTAAAGCTTTCTGGCCATGTGATGGAATCCAGATGAATACTAAAGGCCTTTTCTGGAGAAGCAAAGGGATCTATGCTTCCTACTTTCACTTTAGAAAATGACTGGTTGGGAAAAGTGACCCAGTTTATAATATCAAATCCTCCAATAACTTCTCCATTTTTGTCAAAGGAAATCTTTTCACCTACACTATTGTTGAAGAAGACACTTCTCAGAAAAGGATGGAGCTAAATTCGAGAGAGGCACAAAGAGAACATGTGTAAGGGGTGGGTGAAATCATTTTATTTGTTCTTATCTTGCCTTTACTACTTTGTATATACTCAATCCTCCACCTATCCTCCCCACAACAACAGAACAATTAAAACTAGAATAGAATACAGAGTTGGAAGGGACCTTGGAGGTCTTCTAGTCCAACCCCTTGCTTAGGCCAGAAACCCTACACCACTTCAAACAAATGGTTATCCAATCTCTTCTTAAAAACTTTCAGTGTTAGAGCATTTACAACTTCTGGAGGCAAACTGTTCCACTGGTTTATTGTCAGGAAATTTCTCCTTAGTTCTAAGTTGCTTCTCTCCTTGATTAGTTTCCACCCAATGCATCTTATTCTACCCTCAGGTGCTTTTGAGAATACCTTGACTCCATCTTCTTTGTGGCAACCCCTGAGATATTGGACCACTGCTATCATGTCTCCCCTAGTCCTTTTTTTAATTAAACGAATGAAAAACAGACCCAAGGTTACCCAGACAGCTTTCACACCTAAGGAAGTATTAGAATGCTCCTAGTTTCTAGGCAAATGCTTTAATCACTACACCATATGCCCTCAGCAGATATTTTTCAGTTTTCCATCATAAACAGTGCTCTCCCGTACAAGTAGAAATCAGAAGTTTTCTAGCTTAGCAATTGGGACATAACTGACTTGTTGCCAGAAGCTATAACCAACACTTTCATAGAGTTTCAGAGGGAATACCATGTTTTGCATGAATTTGATTTTTAAGCACATCATAGCATTTGAATACGTTTTCCAAGTTCTTCATTGTTACTGAGTAAATCACACAATCACTGAACTAGTTGTTAACTGGTTGTTAAACAGGGAGGATCCTACCACTTAGTTTACTTTGTTCTTTGCATTTGTTCTATAAATACTAGAGGTCCCTGCTCTCTCTCATTCTCTCTTTTTTATATACAGTAGCCCTCCATATACCCATGGAATTCTTTTGCAGATGAAATAATTCAAAATTGATCATGTAAATATGATAGCAACCAGTTCTTTAGGGGGGAAACATTTTAAAGTTAGAATTGACTGTCAACTCCTAAAGTTGCCATAGTGAGAGAAGTGGGCGAGCATGTTCCATGCACACTTTTGGCTAAAGTCAGATCTCAGATTACTGTAGCAGGCACCTCATTGGGGAATGTGATTTATGACACAGACTGAGGGGAGGGAAAGAACAGGGGTAAAGTTCAACTATAACTCAAACAAAGCTTAGATCTGACTGTGAAAAGATCTTGCCAAAAATAAATTCTCCTAATAAATGACTAATTTTCTTTTAAAGTTTGGTCCAAGGCTCATGAATCAATTAGGGCATTTTTGGGAAACCTGACATTGACAACCATAGTTAACATAAGTTTTCCTGAAGTTCTCTGCTCTAGATATTACCTGCCATGATGGTAGGTCCTGAAATGACTGTTTCCCCAAGTCCATCCAATTTCTTTGCTGGGATTTAGAGGAACGCATTGACTGCAAAGCATGTGCCACAGCATAGGCAGCATTGTACACATTGTAGCTGTAGCCACTCATGCTAAGTTCAAAAGCAGATGTAGGAAGTCTCTCCAGTTTCTCTTCTCCTGTACAAATTCTCTCAGTGCCTTTTCCCTTCTTAGAGTTGAGAAATGAGCAATCAAAAACTTGTTCCCAAAAATCTCTAAGAAAGCCATCACCCCTTTCTGTGGTTGGATTTCTGCTCTGAAGGAACTCCTGAAATCCAAATACTTTCTTTGACTTAACAGTAAGAGATAAAGCACCGTGGATGAAACTTATATCCCAGTGTATGTTAAAGGATACTGTTGCAAAATCCATTTGTGCTGGCATTAACCAGATTTTGGTGCGCACGGGTATGTCTTCCACTTCTGCAAAACGGAGAAATGATTTTAAAAAGGTCATAGTCTGAATCTTGCCGTACACAATGATCACATTGGCCACGCTTTTCATGATGACTTTGTACACTTCAAGTCCTTTATCCATCACTTCCATAAAATCACTGTAAAATGCCAGGCTAGGGAATGTTTCTATAAAATCAAAGCAGATTCCTTGCTGAGAAAACATGGGGAGTGCATCCCGGACCAACTTCTCTCCTGCATCATCTTTCCCAGAAAGAACACCAATCCATGTCCACCTAAAATGCTGCAGCAACTGAAGGATTCCTTTGTGCTGTAAGGCCTCATTTGGAAACATTTGTTGTAAAAAAACACTTTTATTTGTTACTGGAGCAGATCCATATGTGAGCTAGTGGAATTTAAAAACAATAAACAACAATAACAACTGTGCTTCTTTGTTCCTCTCCTTTGGTTTCAATGACACACTTTCCAGATTCTAATAGTTTTTCCCTAATTTTTTCCCCTAAACAGAGGGATAGAATCAAGAACACATGAAGTGTTAATACCACTTTATAATGCCTTGGTAAGGCCACACTTGGAATACTGCATTCAGTTTTGGTCGCCACAATGTAAAAAGGATGTGGAGACTCTAGAAAGAGTGCAGAAAAGAGCAACAAAGATGATTAGGAGACTGGAGGCTGAAACATATGAAGAACGGTTGCAGGAACTGGGTATGTCTAGTTTAATGAAAAGACGGACTAGGGGAGACATGATAGCAATCTTCCAATATCTAAGGGACTGTGATAAAGAAGGGGAGGTGACAGTTTAGCTTCTAAAGCAGTTGAAGGCAGAAGAAGAAGCAATGGGTGGGAATTAATCAAGGAGAGAAGCAACTTAGAACTAAGGAGAAATTTCCTGACAGTTAGAACAATTAATCACTGGAACAACTTGCCTCCAGAAACTGTGAATGCTCCAACACTGGAAGTCTTTAAGAAGATGTTGGATAACCATTTCTCTGAAGTGGTGTAGGGCCTCCTGCCTGAGCAGAGAGTTGTACTAGAAGACCTCCAAGGTCCCTTCCAACTCTGCTATTATATTATATTATATTATATTGTATTGTATTGTATTGCATTGCATTGCATTGCATTGCATTGCATTGCATTGCATTGCATTGCATTGCATTGCATTGCATTGCATTGCATTGCATTGCATTGCATTGCATTGCATTGCATTGCATATATTAGGCATATTCTAACCAGGGTTTCAAATAGTAATCTTTTAATAAGTACATATGAGGATTGTGAGAGGCCACATACAAGAGGACTGATTGAAAGATTTAGGAGCCAACATACAGTATTTCTAGGCTTGGCTCCCTCTCACAGTAATTTTTTTCTATCTCTCTTTCTTGCCTTTAAATAATTTTACCTTCTTTTGCCAGCAGTTCCTCCTCCTGGTTCATAGCCTGACATATTCATTAAAAGTAGCAAACATTTTTCAGCACTCTAATTTGTAGACTAAGAACAAATCTAAATGAATCTCATTTAATCAGTGAGGATATGAGTTGAAATGATGTGTGTGTGTGTGTGTGTGTGTGTGTCCATCCGTCCGTCCGTCCCCTGGTATATATGCATCTTTCTATATTGTTTAATGCTATTCCTACTATTCCAGTTGACTGGATTTACGTATGATCTCAGAAAGATCCATTTTTGCTGTTCTTTCTTCTATCTCTCTTCTGACACCCTCTGCATGTCACCTTTGCTGATGAACGTATGGCCCATTTGTTTGTTGCTGAGTCCTCTCCTGTGCCTTTCCATCCAACAACTTAGTAGTTTCCAGGAATATATGAGCCTTTGCCTTATAAACATTTTAGGAACATTTTCCTCACTTCATCTGGATTTAGAGAAAGTCTACAGTGAAAGCAACTAGAACTGTGTAAGTTCATTGCACCCATCTACTAGTCCTTCACATTAAAGCCAAACTCTTTCTCTTCTTAAAATTGTCTCCAATGATAATTAAGTCAACATAGATATTTTATGGGGCTGGAGCTTAAAGCTTATGAAGAACAGATGCAGGAATCATTTATCTAGTCTAGTGAAAAGGAGGACTATGAGTGAAATGATAGTGTTCCAATATTTGAGGGGCTGCCACAAAGAAGAGGGGGTCAACTCTTTTCAAAAGCACCCAAAAGCAAAACAAGAAACAATGGATGGAAACTAATGAAGGAGAGAAGCAACCTAGAAATGAGGAGAAATTTCCCAACAGTGAGAACAATTAATCAGTGGAACAGCTTGCCTCCAGAAGTTGTGAATGCTCCAACACTGGAGGCTTTTAAGAAGAGACTAAACAGCCATTTTTCTGAAATGATATAAGGTGTCCTGCTCATGCAGAGGCTTGGATTAGAAGACCTCCAAGGTCCCTTCCAACTCTGTTATTCTGTTAAGGTTTTTCTTCTTTTGCCAATTTCACATCTGTTGCCTATGAATCTCTAGAACTATTTCCTATAGGAATCTAAGACATTGCTTATTATCAGTTCCTAACCCAGAACAGAGATTTAGTACAAAGCTGATTGTGGTGTTTCCATAGATGCAGGAATACATAAAAAGCTAGTGAAATAGCAATAGCACTTAGACTTATATACCATTTCATAGTGCTCTTACAGCCCTCTCTAAACGGATTTACAGAGTCAGTATATTACCCCCAACAATGTGGGTACTCATTTTACCAATCTCAGAAGGATGGAAGACTGAGTTAACCTTGAGCCTGGTGAGATTTAAACTGCCGAACTGCAGCTATCAGTCAGCTGAAGTAGCCTGCAGTACTGCACTCTAACCACTGTGCCGCCTTGGCTCTTGCTATAGCAAAGATTCATCACAAGGATGCTTCAGAACAATACTATTTATTATGAACAGGCGAGTTTTACAGTATACATATTGATTGCATATTTTTTTAAAAAAATAGTGGTGGGCCAAATGCAGTATGTGTAACACAGGTTGGAACTAATTGTTCAATTGTTAATTTGATATTTTATAGATATTCTAAATAGGAACATAATGTCTTCTGACACTGAATCTAAATTATTGGGGAAGTCACTCCCTCTGAAACAGGGGGATGAAGGAGGAAAAATGAGCACCTCTAATCTTGTAGATACTAAAGTCATTCCCCACATACAATTACTAAGCATCCTCTTCAAAAGATCCCTTCTCCTGTCACATATATGTATGCAATTTGCTTTCTATCTGTGTGCTACAATTCAGCTATTACAGGCTGATGAATGGGATGGGATGGGATGGGATGGAATGGAATTGAATGGAATGGAACGGAACAGAACAGAACAGAACAGAACAGAACAGAATAATAGAATTGGAAAGGACCTTGGAGGTCCTCTAGTCTAACCCCCTGCTTAGGCAGGAGGCCATACACCACTTCAGACAAATGGCTATCCAACATCTTCTTAAAGACTTGCGGTGATGGGGCATTCACAACTTTCGGAGGCAAGCTATTCCACTGATTAATTGTTCTAACTGTCAGGAAATTTCTCCTCAGTTCTAAGTTGCTTCTCTCCTTGCTTAGTTTCCACCCATTGCTTCTTGTTCTACACTCAGGTGCCTCGGAGAATAGTTTGACTCCCTCTTCTTTGTGGCAACTCCTGAGATATTGGAACACTGCTATCATGTCTCCCCTAGTCTTTCTTTGCATGAAACTAGAGAAAGAGAGAGAGAGTCACAGAGAGGCAGACAAGTGGTCTATCTTTAGATTGATATGAATGAAACCTGGAAGAAACTATTTCTGAAAATAAATAACCATCATTTTGTTCATGTATAGATATAGTAGAAATCCTTCAAAACTAGTTTTTCAGGTGGAAGGATCACTAAACCCTTAATGCCTATCACCATACTGACACATTTTCCATGCTCCTTTACTTCATCTTTTTCATTTTCCAAACACAAGAATGGCAATCTCATGAAAACTGACATTTATATTCTGAATCTTGGATTACCTGTGGAATTTTGTAGATGCTCAAAATGTTTGCCATGTGAAGGCAGATGTCAGGTCCTCCAATTGCTGCTACAGGAATGTTTCCAAAGCCACACTTGTAGTTTGGGATGAATGTGCTGTGTGTGAAGAGAAGTTCCATTGAGGCCAAGAAAGTCCTACTTGGACTGAAATTACTGTTATAGATATTGAACCCAAATGTGAGGTTAGGTAACATCTGAAGGGTTTCATTGATCTCCTCCACAGCAAACACCAGGGCTAGAACATTTTGATAACTCTGAAAGAGAACCCTGCCATGAAAATTATCCTTGGTTTTGTTTTATTAAATAATGCAATACTTGTTTTCAATTTTGTTTCAGTATCATTTCATAAAGTGTGTTTTACTATGCTGTGAACATACAAAATTAAAATATAAAAAGAAAATATCGGTATGATTCCAGGAAATAAATAAAATATAAACAAATAAATAAGTTCAGCAGACATGCTTTTGGTTTTCTCTGCACCAGGAAAAAATGGCTTTGCCTTTAGTTTAGATGAATTCATGTTCCCCAAACCAATTTCAAAATAGAGGTTTCTGTTTAAAGCAGTTAAAGAAGTTTTGGTAGCTTGAAGTCAGGGGAAAAAAGTGACTTCTGACAATGGGATCTTTAGATTACAGTGACTGTTACAGACAGCTAAATTCAGTTGACCACATTTGTTCATTGATTATTCTAAGATTAACATAGTAACCTGACAGTTGTTAATAATAAAAAGTCACAACTGTAAGTTGGGCAGCCAGAAATGAATAATGAATAAGTCAATAAGAATTAGCTAATTAAACCAAGTGAGAAAAGAAGATATTTTAAAACAGACGAAGGCGCATGTGAATATAATATATTCTGACATTTGAAAGTATATTACCCTTGTATTGGGTGAATGACTGTTGGAGCAGAATTCATTTCACAGAATAAAAGAGAAGCTTACATCACTTCATCTTGAAGTTCATTTGAAGGATGACGGTCAAAGAGAATTGGACTGGAAAAAGTGTAGACTTGAGAGACAATTCCAGCAATGATGATATCTCCAGGATGACTGTACTTGTGAAGAATAGGAAGAGGCTTAATAATGTTGCAGTTAAGAATAGGAAATTTGCATGTTGTTTCAGGCATTGATACTAATATTGAAACCATGGTCATCACCATCTTGCGTGACATTCTTCTGTTGCATACTAAAATTATCTTTTGCATTGGCATTTAATTTTGTGCCTTTGTGTAGCGCAGTCTGCTGTCACTCAACACTGTGCTAGAACCTTAGTTGTTTGCCTCTTATGAATAGGTGGCAGAAATTGTTGCAACTGGAAATTGGGTATGGAAGGACACCAACAACCAGTGTTGAACAGAGTTTTATAAACGACATAACCCGATATCTACAATTTGAGCATCACCAAATACCATGTCTTGACAAGTTTGGTTGAAAACAGAATGTTACTCTCTTCTTTATCAGTGGTGAATCTGATAGAGCATTCAGATCCAGATTTGATTGTTGTAGTAAATAATAAACTCAATTTGGCACCTGATAATCTGGAGATCTAGTGGGAATCATAGTTAATCTGATAATTATAGAGGAGATAGTCATATGTGTCTCTTCAGCTAAAGGAAATAAGTAACATGAAAAGAATGTTATTGGGTCTCCTTTACAATGGCAGAGAATGGGCTATAAAAAGTAGTGAAATATTATTTTTAAAATATTTATTTATTATTTATTTATTAGAATTTGTCAAACAAAAATGAGAACAAGAATAAAAGAAAAATATATAATGACAGGGACGATAGACACGTTAGTGCACTTATGCACACTGCCTCTAAAGGTAAAGGTTCCCCTTGCACATATGTGCTAGTCATTCCCAACTCTAGAGGGCAGTGCTCATCTCTGTTTCAAAAGCCAAAGAGCCAGCACTGTCAGAAGATGTCTCTGTGGTCATGTGGCTGGCATGACTAAATGCCAAAGGCGCACGGAGTGCGGTTACCTTACCCCCAAAGGTGGTTCCTATTTTTCCACTTGCATTTTTACATGCTTTCAAACTGCTAGGTTGGCAGAAGCTGGGACAAGTAATGAGAGTTCATTCCGTTATGTGGCTCTAGGGATTCAAACCGCTAAACTGCCGACCTTTCTGATCGACAAGCTCAGCATCTTAAATATGAAGTAAGAACCATGGAAGTCAATTTGCAACTGAAACTTTGAAAATATGTAGCTGAGGCAATAGGATCAGGTAGAGCATTCCAGACTTTAACAACTATATATACATGCTTAGATAAAAGCACAAAGACAGAAAAATTAAGACATAGAATGTGTGATATTTATTAATTTGATATAGGTGAACCATGATTAGTGTAGGTTTAAATAATCTGATAAATGAAATAGTGTGGATTATATATTTTTTAAAAGAAATTCTATTAAAGTTCATTATAGGACAAAATACAAATACAAACTAAAGATAAGACAAATAGAGAAAGAAAAAGAAAAGATGTTAAGATAAGAAACTACCAACTTTTTGCAGTGAAGTAGAATACAAAAATATATACAACTTCAACATTTTGCCTTACATTTTAGTTAATTCAATCAATTTGTTTCACACAAAGTCAATCTAATTATCAAAAGTTAAAAAACAAAGTTTCTGGTTTAACAGAGGAGTTTACTAAATGACATGTGTTGTGTACTGAGATCGGTGGGTAAAGAATGGTGGTGAAATGGAACATAAAGCTAACAGGGTTTATTTCTAACCAATGGTTGCTGAATGAGGCAGCTAACACATGGCCTCTCAGCTGTCAGCAACAGCTCTTTGTATATGGAACTGTCAGATGGTTTAATCAATCAGAATGCAGTGTGCACTGGTGGACCAGAGTGGAGACTGTTAGGAATATAATCAAATGGTTGGGTTGGCAATATATAAATCATGTAACAATGCTGTACCTGTTTCTTTAAATCATTTTGTAAATGTGATTGGTTGCTGTTTCCTCAATTGGCCATAAGATGGAGCCAGAATCACTGTTAGATGCTGATCTGATCTGAGTGTTTGGAAGCTGGCTGTTAAAAGTGCCATATAGTGATCAGTGTGAGCTATTGTAAGTTTTGCAATTGCTAGCAAACTTTGTATACTGGACTGTTTGTATGATTATGGACTATGTTATTTAGATTATCCCTTAACTGAAAGACGTTGATGACTGACTGTCTTAACTGTGTATGACTTGGACTGTTTGATGGATTCCTCTATTTCCACAAAAGTAAAAGCCTATTTAAACTGCAGTGTCTCTGTATGCTGGTTTGTGTGTTCTCCAACACTACTCTCACAACGCTTCACTCGCTCTCCCAACGAGGAGCTTACCTAACAGAGACTATGTACTCAGCACTTCTTCCCACCTAGCATCGCACATGCATAGTCCTTTAGATATTCCGGGTGATTCTGGACTTGCCTGGATCTTCTTAGTCTGCCTTCAGTGGTCGGCAAAGATGATTGGACTGGTTCCAATCCTGGATCAGATGGAGTCTGCATCATTACTGCTGCAGCAGGCACTGAAGTTGGCAAGGCCTGGCACAGGTCTAATGGTAAGTCTCCACTGCACCCTTCCTTGTCAGTTTCAATGGCTCTGATGGGTTTGTGTCTGTGGCGGTTGTCAATAGAGCATGCTGGGGCCTCGGTGGCTGGGCCTCTTCTTGTTGCTACCAGGGCCTGGTGCTGCTTCAATTCTGGAGTTGGTCCACAAGCTGTTGCAAGATCCTGCCATTTTCTAGTTCCACCTTATAGGAGTACGACCCTGTAATTCCTATAATTGGGCCCAGTAGCCACAATGGGCTGCCAGCATAGTTTCTGGCATAAATTGTAACCCCTGTGGCAAACTCCCATATCCTTCTCCCTAAGTTCTGGAGTTTCTCCTGGGCATAATTGAGGTGCAACTGATCTAAGGTTGTTCTTAGTTGGTGGCCCATTAGAACCATGGCAGGGCTGTGATTTGTTAGGGGGCACGGTGTCATGTGCTGCAGTAAGAGGTACCAGGCCATATTGGTATGCCCATCCCCTGGACCCATTTTCCCTTAAAGAGTCCTTGGCCAAATGCACTGTTCCTTCAGCCTGTCCATTACTGGATGGATGGAAAGGAGTTGTTACAGTGTGGCGGATTCCCTGGGCTGCTAAAAATACTTCCGCAAGGCCTGGGTTATGGCTTCCGAGGTTGTAGAGGCCATGAGGACAACTTCCACCCATTTAGAGAATGCATCCACTAGAACTAGGAAATTCTGTCCCTGGAAAGGGCTGCCAGGTCCATGGTCCCCGAGGGGTTTCCCAATTCCTAACGGAGGCCCTGGGGGTTGCTGGTCTGGCTTCCTGGCATTGAGAGCACTCTGAAACCCACTCAGTTATGGCCTGGTCCATGTTGGGCCACCAGGCGTAGCTTCAAGCCAACACCTTCATCCTTACAATTCCAGGCTGACCCTCATGTAAGGCTGTCAGAATTGCCTGTTGTAATGTCACGAGTACAATGACTTAGTTTCCCCATAGCAGGCATCCCTGATGCACTGAGAGTTCATTCTACCTAATTTTAAAGGGTTGAAACTCTGAGTTTACTGGTCCATGTGGACACCCACTTTTAACCTCAACCCAGTCAAGTACATGGGACAACACATGGTCTTTCATTGAGGGCTTTGTGATGCCCTCTACTGTTACTAGGTTGCATAGCTCATCAATCAGAAACATGTTGGAGTGTTACAACATCCTAAAGGAGTCCTAAAAATTCTACCCAAGGAACTGCAAAGTGGCACATTCCCCTTTTCAACTTGAGCCCTATGTCCTTAAACCGACCTAGCACTAGCCTCAGGTGCTGTAGGAGGTCTGTGCGATTGGCAGTGGAAACCAGGATGTGATCAAAATAAGAGATGGTGCCTAGTATCCCCTGCATCAACCTTTTCATGAGACTCTGGAATATCCCTGGAGCCACATGGACTCCAAATTGGAGTCAGCGGCACCTGAAGGCTCCCTGGCGCATGACTATCATCTGAGCTTCAGTGGTAATGTCATCCACAGGGAGCTGCTGGTATGCCTGGGCCAAATCTAACTTTGTGAAAAATTTCCCTTTGCCCAGTGAGTGCAACAGGTGTTGCACCACTGGGAGTGGGTAAGCACTCTCTTTCAAACCAAGGTTGAGTGTGCACATATAATCTGTGCACAAGCATACTGACCCATCAGCCTTTAGAGGCATGACAAGGGGCATCTCCCACTTTGTGTGGTCAGTGGGCTCTAGGATGCTTTGGGCTATAAGCCATTCACTTTTCCGCAGAGCGTGAATGGCACCTGATGTGGCTTCAAATGTATAGGGGTGATTTGGGGGTCCAAATTGAAGGTGATGGGGGTCCTGTATATTTACCCATGCCCCCTACGAAAACAGTAGCAAATTCTTTAGTAAGCAAATCCAATTCTGAGTGACTCCACTGATACCAAGTCCCAGGGACCTGAATCAGTTGAGACTCAAAAGGATAGGGAAGGTTCCTTTGACTATAACAATCTGAAGTCGGCCCACAAAATCTTTAAATTCCTCTTTAAATTTGTAAGTGCCAAGGATGGGAATTTCATTTCCCTGATAGTCTCTAAGCCTCAACAAACACGGTTTCATCCATCTCTTTGATATCCTGGGCACCAGCCTTTTAATGGTGCTACAGGACAACAAGGCTGAACCCGAATCAACCTCCATATGACAGGGCACTCCTTCAATTTGCACTGTCAAGTAAATCTTTTTCCCTGGAATTAGGCTTGCTTGGCCAATGACTGTTTCAGCTGGCTCCTTTACAATTGCAAAACAGTCCTCACTACACTTGGGGCTATACCTTTGCTGTCTTTTGGGGACAGTTTTACCCCCGGGAAAAATGGTGGCTGGTTGGGCAGCCTTACAGAATTTTGCTAAGTGATCTTTCCACCACATCATAGACAGCTAGCATTTTTATACCTGCAAGCTGTCCTAAGGCGATTCCTCCCACAGCATCAACAGGGCATTTGATTAAAGTTTTTCTCACCAAACTGACCCTTCCCTGGTGCAGCCTTGAGGTGGTTGAGGTCCTCATCTGTCAGGACTCCGGGGTTGCTTCTTCGTAATGCCCATCAATAGGCTTGAAAGATGTGGTGGAGCTGGTCTTCCTTTGGAGTTTAGCCAGTGACAGTTCTGACATCTCTGCAGCTCAGGCTTCATCCAGCACAGCCTGGATCATCAGGTCTGGCTTAGCCAGAAGGTGGCATTGTAGGTGGAAGTCTCTCACTCCACAGACAACTCTATCTAAAAGGAAATCCCTAAACTGAAAATACAGGGCTGCTGATCTGAGAGCTGCCACAAATTGGCTGATAGATTCGCTCTCAGCCTGGTTCCTATGATGAAGTGCATGTCTGTGGGCAATGTGAGATGGAGCTGGTGCATAATGGTCCCTCAGCTTGGACAGTAATACATCCCAGGGCCCTGAAACCACTAGTTGTGGGGCAACTAGAGCCCAGGCTGTCTCAAGTATTTCACTGCCACAAACGCTTAGAATATAAACTTGTTTACGGGTATTAGGCAGCTCTTCATAGTTGTTGGCTACTAAAAAAAAAAAAATCAAAGCGCACTATATGACCATCCCATGTTTCAGCAGTTGGGTTAAATGCCACAAACATATTTATCATAGCCATGCTGATGGCTTGGAAGTTTAAACTGATCTGTCTGAGGGGAAAACATTTGACAGGCACAACTTCTCATCATTAATTGAATGATTCATTCAGCTCTTCTTGTGCTTCAGCTCTCAGATTGTCAGTGAATTGTCTTACTCAGCTCGTTCAGTTCGTCCATTCTGTTGCCTCATTCATGATCCCACCTTCATCACCTGTTGTTGTGTACTGAGATTGGTGGGTAAAGAAAGAAGACAAAATGGAACATAAGGTTAATAGGGTTTATTTCTAACAAATGGTTGCCAAATGAAGCAGCTAATACATGGCCTCTCAGCTGCTGGCAACAGCTGAGCTGCTGTTTGACAGTTCTTTATATAGGGAGCTGTAAGATGGTTTAACCAATCAGAATGCAGTATGCACTGAGAGAGGAGGAGCCAACGTCACAACGAGATGATGTGTGATCTCAATGCTCTGAGATCGCCGCCAACACTTTTGCTGCTGGGTGGTCCAAATGGACCTAAACTGTCCCGCAGAGATGGTGAATGGGAAGAATACGTCCTGCTGATCTCAGGGAAACTGCAAAGTCCCTGATTGATCCAGGAGAAGTTCTTTTAGCTGGCGACAAAAGCACAGCCCCCAGGATGATGAGGTTGAGACGGCTCCGAAATGGAAGGAAACGGAAAGAGAAAGTTTTTTCAGCTGATACAAAAGGAAACAAAGAAAATTGTAACAACAGAGGGAAAAACAACACTGCTACTCGGAGGCTGGAGGTTTTTTGTATTGGAAACAAAACACTTTTACTTTCCTCACTGATTATTCTGGCTTGGCACTTCAAAGCCTCACTATTTGTTTATAGAGAGTGATAAGAAGAAAAGCATACAGATGTTCCTTTGAAGTATATCTTTAACCAGAGAAAAGTGAAAATTAGACCTTATTGTGAATTTATGCTTAATCTTGTAAAAACCTTCCAAGCCAGTCCAGCAGTGTTTGTCAGCTGGATATAATGGCACAATTTCAACAGCAGAAAGAAGTTTACAAAAGATAATGTTTGAAATTCAGAAATTATTAAATACATCTGAGAGAATGGAAAAGAAGTTGGAAAACCTAGAGCATTTAACAGCAAAATATGATGAAGAAGTTGGAGATGTTTATCAAGTGGAAAAAGTGGAGGTTACAGTCCTAAACACCAAAGAGAAAAATGATCATCGATGGTGAATGGTCTGTGTCTGGAAATGGAAAGAGTGGAATATGGAAATGGGGAGTTAGATGGATGGGAACTCTACCTCAGATGGCAAGACATAGAAGAAAAAGAAAAAAGAATTTATGGATTTAAAGAGAGAAATGTTATCAGTAACATCATTGATAATACCACAGATAATTAAAGATAAGCTGATCCATGAAACAGAAGAAGAGTATCGAAATTATATGAGGGACTTAATAAGCGAAGAGCTGCAAAGAGAAGTCCATGCAAATTTGATTAAGGAGATGATTAGAGGACTGATACCACAAATGGCAGAAAACATGAGACTGTTTTCCTACTACAAAGATACAGGTTGATAGAGGAAAGTGTATAATCAAAAACTAGTTAAACTTAGTGAAATTTAGTGGCAATAGATATATTTAAATAAATAATTGATAATTATAATAATGTATACATATGTATTGCTATGATAAGTAATAATTGGATATGAATATTGAATGATACCTATGAAAGGAAGATTAGAAATTTTTTGGATATATATAAAGGTTAATTAAAAAAACGAAGTTAAATTTAGTTAAGCTTTGATTATTAGGGGGGAAATGTTATGATAAAGGATACAGTCAAATAAAGGAGGGATAATGATAACAATGTATGTGTGTGTGTGTGTGTGCGCGCGTGTGCGCGCGCTTGCATGTGTACACCATAAGGAAATTGGATGTAAATTGTAAACAGTGATTTGGAAAGGAGAAATTTTTGTTACTAAATATTATGGATGTTTAACCAGAATAGGCCATAAGGATTTAGTGTTATTAAAGGATATTAGAAATAGCAAATGAAATGCCAGTATGTGGTTATGTTTTAAATTTTGGTATATTTTAGGATGAAGGATGTTTAAACAACTATAGTCAAATGAAAATGGAGATATGATGACGGTAACATGTATAAATATCTGAGTTAAAATACTTGAGTTAATATGAATTATGCTTGATGACTGTGGAAGAGATGCACAAAAGTCTTTTGTAACCAACTGATACACTTTCTACAGTATGTAAAGAAGAAGAATTCTTTATGTTGTGTTTGTTTTTAAAATTTTAAAAAATAAAAAAAGAATGCAGTGTACACCGATGGACCAGAGTGGAGACGATGTTCACAGCAATATGGAGGGTTTGATTTGATTTTTGATTTGATTTGATTTGAAGTTTATTTGTATGCCGCCCTTTTCCCTGGGGGGACAAACTTTTAACATATAAGACAATACATAATTAAAAATACATAATTAAAAAACACAACATTCATACCATTTGGACGGGTTACAATCTTAGCTCCAGGCCTGACAGGATAGCCAGATTCTGAGGGCTGTGCGGAAGGTCTGGAGGGTGGTGAGGGTACGAATCTCCACGGGGAGATCGTTCCATAGGGTCGGAGCTACCACCGAGAAGGCTCTCCTCCGGGTTTATTCAAAAAGAAAATAAAAAAATCAAAGGTTGGGGGCTGCAAAGAGGCATTGAGGGAGAAGACATCGAGGTAGGCTGCGACTTTGGTGAGAGAAAGAACAAGAGCTGAGCAAAATTGAGATGGGAGCTTCTTGCAACTGTCTGCAGGACTGGGGCCAAGACATGATTTCCCTCCCTGCCAGTCAGGCAGTGAGTGACTCGGAGGGGAGGGCCAGTTTCAGCCAGTTCTCCAAACTGAACAAAAAGTTAGTTACCAGTTCTACCAAACTAGTACGAACTGGATGAATCCCATCACTGCATTCCACTATGTAATTGCACATGCCATAAGCTCTCTGGTTTAAATGTATACATGAAAAAAGTATCAGACACACATATAAAGAGGGATGATTTATAATTTTCTTTTCATTAACTGATGCTTATCGTTCAGTTCAGGTCTAATTACAATGATAAAACACTTTGGGAAAAAGATACACACTAATAATCCAGCACTGGAGGAGATCATGGAGAAGATCTCCACAGCCAACATATATTTTCCCCTAGTGCTTAAATAAGTTGGAACAAAGCAAAGCCAAACACTGCAAAAGACCAACATGCTGAAGGTGATGAATTTGGCTTCATTGAAACTGTCAGGTAACTTCCTAGCTAGAAAAGCAGCAGAGAAGCTGATCATAGCCAGGAGGCCCATAAATCCCAAAACGCAGTAGAACATGATCGATTCCTCATTGCACTCCAGGATGACTTCTTCAGACATTGACTTCATATCAACATCTGGGTATGGTGGAAAAATTGTCCACCATACTATGCAAATAGTGGTTTGAACAAGGGAGCAGGAAAAAAGAATAAAAGTGACCATTCTTCCACCCACCCATTTCCTCATTTTGGAGCCGGGTTTGGTGGCCATAAATGCTAGAACCACTACAAAGGTCTTGGACAATACACAAGAAACTGCCACAGAGAAGATGAGCCCAAAAGCTGGTTGACGAAGGAGACACAGAATTTTGTTGGGTCTCCCAATAAATAAAAACACACAAAGGAAGGAAAGTAGGAGAGAAACAAGAAGCATGTAGGTGAGATTCCGGTTGTTGGCTTTAACAATAGGAGTATCTTTATGTTTAATGATAATGTTAAGCACCAAAGTGGTCATAAAACAAAAACAAAGAGAAAGGGCAGTAAGACTGATCCCCAGGGGTTCTTCATAGGATAAAAAGCTAATCTGCTTTGGAAGGCATACATTTCTTTCAGGGTTTGGATAATAATCATCTGGGCACAGAGAGCAATCAGCCATGTCTGGAAAAGAAGAAAAGAGAGATGTACGTAAATCTGGCTTATAGACAGTTTCATACTGAACCCTTAATTCATTCTCAATTGAAATTGTCCATTCTGATCTTCATCAGGGCCATTTCAAGGCCAATGGGTATAACTATAATAGCAGTGGTATGATTCAAACAATTTAACAAACAGTTATCTTCCCTAATGACCAGGTGAGTAGGTGACTTAACATGTGACTTAGTGGGCGTGCCCAATGTGACTCAACCACATCAATGGAGCCTCGCCTCAGGCGGCATCTCACCTGGCATCCTGGCCAATTGCCTCACCTTCAAATTTTTTATGCAAAATGGAATTGCTTGAGAAACTGGGACTCCAAGACACTTGGGTTTAAATCTGATTTAAACTCATCTAATCCACCTCCATGAGTCAGGTATCAAAGTTCTACACAACTTTCTTTAATTGTACCAACCATATCCTGTTACTACCATCTATTAGAACTCCACAGATAATCCTCAACTTGCAACCACAATTACAACAGCACTTTTGTTGCTAAGTGAGTCAGTCATTAAATGAGTTGTACCCAATGTTATGACCTATTTTGTCACAGTTGTTAACAAAACTTGGTTGTTAAGTGAATCCACTTTGCTTGTTGGAAGCCAATTGAAGACGTCACAAATGATAATCATTTGACCCAGGACACTGCAACCACCATAAATGCATGCTGGTTGGCAAGTGTCTAAATTTTGAACACACAACTGCAGGTCTTCATAAGTGTGAAGACCAATCTTAAATCACAATACAACATCCTGAGAAAGGCTAAAATGAAAATAATAGTAGATGAAACTGCAGAAGGTAGGGATAATGTGATAAGTGAACAGCAATTTCAGCTACTCCAAATTTATTCCAATGATAATATAATTTGTTTCTACTAAATAATAAAAGAAGTCTTCTGATGTACTTATGCTACAAGTGTCCAATTTAAAAATATCTAGTTGTGGGAAATATGGAACATAATATTCCGATTACTTATGATCAAACTGGTTTCTGGATGCTTTTCCTTCTAGACAAATCTTCTTTCCCACCGGCAATCCTTTGTAAAACTTCAGTGAGTTCTCCGAACTGCACAAAATGTTAACAACCAGATCACCCGAATCGCACTTCTCACTGAGAAGTGAGATTCAGCTGGTTCGCACTGAACCAGCTGAATCTCACTTCTGTATAATAGGTACTATATGCTTATCCCCATTATATTATGAATCTCCCTACCCTTCTCCTTTGATATTTTCCCCTCTGGACATGGAAGACAATCATAACAGCAAAATGACTCCCCTTCTTTCTTGACCTTGCTGTATCCTGCCTGACAAGGATCATTACATAAAGAAAAAGGTGGTGCCTATCAAGAAATTTTTTAAAAAAAGCTTTTTGATATAGAAATTTCAAGCATTATAAAAATTAAAATGCAAAGCAATCAAGAAATATTCAACCTATATCATTCATAAAGATAAGTAGAATTTATTTTCACACAGTCAGAGCCCCAAATTTGTCTTGGAACCAGGTTTTGTAGTCTCAAAGAAGGCCAGCATAATTTTGGCTGACCTCCAGAGAAGTTCCAGCTGAAGGGTACTAGAGCATAAAAGGAACATTTTATAGGCTTTAAGCATTATTTGGCTGATGGAACTTGAATCATTGAATTGAATTGAATTTCCTTTATTTGTATTACGCCCTTTTCCCTGGGGGGACTCAGGGCGGCTCACAATTCAAAAAGGGAATATTCCCTTTGTCTCATATTCCTTCTGTCTGCCTGGAATGGATTGAAATAAGTGAGGAGAGATGATATCTCCATTAATCATGTTTGAAGCCATGAAGGGCTTTAAAGGTTGACACCAACACCTTTAAGTGTACATCATAGCAGACTGGCAACCACAGAATAGTCATATTACATATGCCAAATAATCTCGTAGTCATTTACTAGATGCTCTGCTTCATTCTGCATTAGTTAAAACTTCTGAATTTTCACCAAGGGCAGCTTCATATCAAGGTATAATCCATAGGACAGGTCATGAGGATAACTGTGACAGTTATTTCTATACCAAATATCTCAAATGTAAACATTCAGAGAGGTCCTTTTTTCCCTTTCCTCATGGGATTTCTACAGATAGTGCTATGAATTTTCCATAAAAAATGTGACATTTTTATGCTGTATAAATGAAGGCAGAGAAACCAAGATTCATACATCTAACCTGAGGAAATCCTATTGGCCACCTAATGGAATCCAGAAAGATATTGAAGAATTTGTCAGGTGGAGCTGTTGGATCTATTCTTCCAACTTTGACCCTACGAAAGGACTGGTTTGGGAATGTGATCCAGTTGATAATATCAAATCCGCCAATGAATTCTCCATTTTCATTAAAAGTGATCTTTTCACCAACACTGTTGTTGAATGAGACACTTCTTAGAAAGGAATGAAGCTGTAATACATGATAGAGATAAAAAGAGGGAGGGAGGGAAGGAAGGAAGGAAGGAAGGAAGGAAGGAAGGAAGGAAGGAAGGAAGGAAAAAAGGAAGGATGGATTTACACTGGATATTGCTGGTTTGCTTTTATTTCAGTTGTAAATTAGGATCAAACAATACAACAATCATTTGAAAAAAGTATAGAAGCAAAAATTAATAAATACAATGAAATGATAATGTATGAACATAGAATATAAATATATCTATACCTATCTATCTACACACACACACACACACACACACACACACACAAACACACACTAGCACAAACATATTACTCATAATCACCTCACTTAGAGGTTATTTCTGTTCAATCATAATTCAGATAATTCAATCATAAATCAGGTCCAGGTAGTTCTAATTCTTTCTTTTGACTGGCTATGATGTGGGGAAATTTCAACATCTCAGAGGTGACCCAAAGTGATCCAAAATTTCAATTTCCTCCTCACCAAGTTATTTTACTATATCACAGATCATTCCCTACAAATGGTTAGAAAGGAGGGCATTATAACAGGCAAACTTTTTTTGCATTTAGGGACTATCTGTATTGATAAAGTGCATAATGTGCAGATGCTTCTGTTCTTTAAACATATTTGTTTCATTACAATCTTTACAATCATTACAAATAAATTTGACAATTTCATCAGGACTTTTTCACTGTATCATACTGCATCCTTCATTCCCACTTACTGACAGATTATTCAGGAAAAATAAAGGGTAGCAGTTACTAAATATGTCCAACATATTTTCTGTTTCAATCTAGAATAAACAGGAGTTATCAAGGACTCCTAGAATAAACAACATAGAACCATGGATTTTAGAGACATAAAAGCAAAGTCTGATTAAGTTTTCAAAAATTGATTTCTGAGTATAGAATAAACCTGGCATTGAGAAATAATGAGTAGAACAGCAATGCAAGTGAACCTTAATAGAAGGTCTATGATGAGATTCATGAAGAACATCTTCATCAGGAAATGCCTTGAAAAGTTGGCATACAAAAAAGTCTGTGTGATTCACTGCAAACATTCCAATCAAATCTTCTAGAACAAAAGGTTACCAATCCTCTGATCCAGCACGTAATGGAGAGAGAGAGGATGATCTCCTTCCATCTACTTATAGACTCATCTTTATGACAGCTAGTTTGATGGACTGAAGAATATTCAAAAGGTTCTTGCAGGAGTTTTGTAGAATGCCTATTATAATTTTAATATGAACAGATAGATAGATAGATAGATAGATAGATAGATAGATAGATAGATAGATAGATAGATAGATAGATAGATAGATAGATAGATAGATAGATGATAGATACATACACACATACACACATACACACATACACACATACACACATACACACATACACACATACACACATACACACATACACACATACACACATACACACATACACACATACACACATACACACATACACACATACATACACATAAACACACACACACTCAGATGTATGTATGTGTGTGTGTGTATGTATGTATATTCCAATTCAGTAAGTCATAGTCTATTTCGCTTTTAGAATCATATCATTGTCCTAAAATATGGTGCAGTTCTCTGCTTTAGATCTTACCTGCCATAACACTTGATTTGGAAACTGCTGCCTTCTTTCTTTCACTAATATTCTTTGCCTGGACTTTGATAAATACAGAGATTGCAAAGAATGTGCCACAGCAAGTACTGCATTGTAAATATTATAGCTCTGGCCACTCATGCGTGTTTCAAAGACAGATGTGGGAAGGGTCTCAAGTCTCTCCTGCCCAGTACATTTGTTCTCTGTTTCAGGACCGGTGAAGAAACAGTTGAATGCCTGTTCCCAGAAATCTTTCCTAAAATAATCATGCTGGTTGTTGATTGGACTTATGCTTTCAAGAAACTTTGGAAAGTCTTCAATCTCCTTTGTGTGAACTGCAAAGGATAAAGCACCTTGCAAGAAATGGATATCCCACGATTTATGAAAGGATATCAAAGTGTACTCTGTCTGAGCTGTTGTCACCCAGATTTTTGTCTTCTTTGGTATATCATCCACTTCTGCCAATTGCAAGTACATTCTCAGAAAAGTTATGGACCTACTTTCACCATATAAGACTATGACATTGGCTGTGCTCCTCATTAGAACTTGGTATATTTGGAATCCATCATCTATTACTTGGTTATAATCAATGTAAAAAGCTACATAAGGAAAGTCTTGTATGAAATCAAAGCAGATGCCATGCTGAGAAAACATGGGAAGAACCTGCTGGACAAATTTCTCTCCATTGTCATCATTCACAGCAAGAACTCCAATCCAGATCCACCTAAAATGCAACAATAACTGGAGAAGAGCCGTATGCTGGTGGGATTCATTTGGAAACATTTGTTGGAGGAAAACTGCTTGAGTCTCTTCATCCATCACTGGTGCAGAACCATATGTCAGCTAAAGGAAGTAAAAAACAAAGATTGTTGTGAGCCTCTGAAACTGTGTACATACAATTGAATCGTAGGGTGTCCTTGAGCTTATATACTAAAACATGCTTCAAATATTTGCATTTATTTCCACATCTTTATGGAACAAAAAGGGAAGGGGCAGCGTGTAGCAGAGTTTAATGTGTGGCTAAACGAGTGGTGTAAAAGGGAAGGCTTTGATTTTATTAGTCACGATGTCTGAAGCTGGTCCAATGAAAAAGTGTACAAAAGAGATGGTTTGCACCCTTCCAAGAAAGGGACTGAGTTACTTGGCATGAAATTCACAGATTTTCTGGATAAACATTTAAACTGAACAGCGGGGACAGAGAATTAATTGATACAGAACATTTCTGTCTCCAGCAATCTAAAATGCATAGGGTTATCAGTGCATGTAACATAGATGTTTGTGCGGGTAAGATTTTCAGTCCTGCTGCCAAGCAAAACCAAGCATTTAATAGTGAGTGCCATACCATGTGCACAAATCATATAAATGGCAAGAAAATAGGGGCAGTCAGGCATAACATAGGTTATGTAGACAGTAAACACAGGGTCAGTCAGAATGGACTCAAATGTCTAAACACCAATGCACGATGAGGAAAAAACATGGTGAATTAGAAATTCAAGTAAATGAGGGCAGATATGATATTGTTGCCATTACAGAAATTTGGTGGGGTGAAACCCACAAATGGAACATACAGCTAGAAAGATTTAAACAATTTAAAAGAAATAGACCAAATAAAAGATGAGGTGGAGTTGCACTGTATATAAGAAATAACTACATCTCTACAGAAATGGAGCATAACAATGATGAAAACTATCTTGAATGCATTTGGGTCAATATTAAAGTGGGGAGGTAAATGACATTGCCATATGTCTATACTATATACCGAACCAAGCAGAGGAAGTAGATGAACTTTTTGCTAGTCAGCTAACTAAGGTATGTAGGAAGCACACCACAATAGTAATGGGGGATTTTTTAGCTGGGAATCAAACTCTGCACCAAGTGGAAGATCCAACAGGTTCCTAACAAACCTAGCAGACAACTTTATTTCCCCAAAAGTAGACAAGGGGACAGGGGGATCAGCCATTTTGGATTTAATTTTCACTAACAGGGAGGAAGTGATAGAAGGTGTTTAAGCTACAGGAACTTTGGGGAAAGTGATCATGCAATATTGGAATTCAACATTAGGCAAAGACAAGTAGTAGAACAAAGTCAAACTAGAATCTTGGGCTTTAAGAGAGCTAATTTCAATAAACTTAGAGAGAGCTTCGTAAGGATTCCATGGATGAGAATCATCAAAGGGAAAACAACTCAAGAAGTTTGGGAAATTTTGAAAAATGAGATTATAAAAGCCCAGTCTAGCACAATAATAATGAAGAAGAAAAATAACAGATCCTCAAAGAAACCAGCATGACTGCATAAAGAACTCTCTGACAAATTGAAAGACAAAAAGGATAAGAATAAAAAGTGGAAAGAGGGGGACATAACTAAGGCAGAATATCAGCAAATAGCCCGAGACTATAAAGATGAACTGAGGAAAGCTAAGGCTCACAATGAAGAAAGGCTAGCCAAAAAAGTAAAAAATAACAAAAAAAGCTTCTTCCAACATGTTAAAAACAAGAAAATAGTTAAGGAAACAATTGGTCCATTGCTGGGAGAAAATGGCAAGAAGGTTGACAAGCAACAGGGAGAAAGCAGAACTATTTAACTCATTTTTTTGCATCTGTCTTTACACAAAGAGAAAATACAGTCCAACCCATCAAAAACAGCACCACAAAAATCAGATTAGGAACACAAGTAGGAAAGAAAATGGTAAGTGAGCACCTGTCTACCCTAGACGAGTTCAAATCACCAAGACCGGATGGATTACACCCCAGGGTTCTGAAGGGACTGGCAGATGAGATATTAGAACCACTGCACTATATCTTACAGAGATCCTGGAGGACCAGGGAACTGCCAGAGGACTGGAAAAGAGCTGATGTGGTTCCCATCTTCAAAAAAGGAAAAAAAAATACATCCAGGAAACTACAGACCTATCGGCCTGACCTCAATACCAGGGAAGATTCTGGAAAAGAAAATCAAACAACAAATTAGCAAACACCTAGAAGTAAACAAAGTAATAGCCAAAAGCCAATATGGGTTTGTCAAAACAGATCATGACAGACTAATCTTATCGCATTCTTTGACAAAGTGACAAAATTAGTGGACCAGAGGAATGCCATCGATATAATTTACTTGGACTTCAGTAAGGCATTTGATAAAGTAGACCATAACCTACTACTAGATAACGTAGAAAAAAAGTGGGTTAGACAGCATCACCACCAGATGGATTCGTAACTGGCTGACTAACCACACTCAATGAGTAGTCCTCAATGGAACTGCATCTACATGGAGGGAAGTATGCAGTGGAGTATCCCAAGGCTCTGTTTTAGGCCCAGTACTCTTCAACATCTTCATCAATGATTTGGATGAGGGGATAAATGGGAAACTCATCAATAGCAGTAGACTTATAGCAGTAGACTTATATACCGCTTCATAGGCCTTTCAGGCCTCTCTAAGCGGTTTACAGAGAGTCAGCATATTGCCCCCAACAATCTGGGTCCTCATTTTACCCACCTCGGAAGGATGGAAGGCTGAGTCAACCCTGAGCCGGTGAGATTTGAACCGCTGACCTGCTGATCTAGCAGTAGCCTGCAGTGCTGCTTTTAACCACTGCGCCACCTTGGCTCTTTGGCTCTTTGCTCTTTGCTGCTTTTAACCACTGCGCCACCTTGGCTCTTTGCAGATGACACCAAGCTGGCAGGAATAGCCAACACTCCAGAAGATAGGTTTAAGATACAAAAGGATCTTGACAAACTTGGGCACTATCTAATAAAATGAAATTCAATGGTGAAAAAAGTAAGGTTTAGGCAAGAAAAACAAAATGCACACGTACAGTATGGGTGGTACCTTGCTCAATAGTAGTAACTGTGAGATGGATCTTGGAATCCTAGTGGACAACCATTTAAATATGAGCCAGCAGTGTGCAGCAGCTGCCAAAAAAGCCAACACAGTTCTAGGCTGCATAAACAGAGGGATAGAATCAAGATCACCTGAAGTGTTACTACCACTTTATAATGCCTTGGTAAGGCCACACTCGGAATATTGAATTCAGGTTTGGTCACCATGATGTAAAAAAGATATGGAGACTCTAGAAAGAGTGTAGAGAAGAGCAACAAAAATGATTAGGGGATGGGAGGCTAAAACATATGAAGAACGGTTGCAGGAACTGGGTATGTCTAGTTTAATGAAAAGACGGACTAGGGGAGACATGATAGCAGTGTTCCAATATCTCAGGGGCTGCCACAAAGAAGAGGGAGTCAAACTATTCCCCAAAGTACCTGAGGGTAGAACAAGAAGCAATGAGTGGGAACTAATCAAGGAGAGAAGCAACTAAGAACTGAGGAGTAATTTCCTGACAGTTAGAACAATTAATATGTGGAACAGCTTGTCTCCAGAAGTTATGAAAGCCCCAACACTGGTAGTCTTTAAGAGATAGAGGGAGTAAATAGCTGATGTCGTGACGACACAATGTGCGATCTCGGAGCCCCAGTCGATACTTTTGCCGCTGGATGGTCCATCTGGACCTAAACTGTCCCGAAGAGACGGTGACAGAGAAGATTACATCTTGCTTATTTCAGGGACATTGCAAAGTCCCTGATTGATCCAAGAGAATCTCTTCTTGCCAGCAACAAAAAGCACAGCTTCAAGCTGCTGAAGTCAGGACAGCTCCACAACAGGAGGAAAGCGGAAAGAGAAAGCATGTCCATCTGGAGAGGAAATTTTATTTTTATAAAAGACTGCCAAAAAAAGATTGAAGTTAAATCAAATTGGTAAAGAAAAGGAAATAAGCGATGGAATCAGCATAATTGGACAGTGTTATCTTTTTTTATTTTTTTCTATTGATGGAAGTTTTGCAAATATTTTTTTACTTTTACTTGGATTTTCTTCTTCTATTTCTTTTTATCTATGGATTAATTTTTTTCCTTTACTTCTACAATATTGGTTGGGATGGATTTTTTCTTTTTATTTGGTTTCATTTAAGAACTTAATTTCTTCCAAGCCTGAAACATAAGAAGATTTAAAAGGTATATCAATAGGGTAGTAATGTGAGCGGGGAAAGAAGTTACACTGCCACTTGGTGGTTGGAGGTTGGAAACATTGTTTTTTTTCTTTTTACCCTTTGATCATTTTGACCTTGCACTTCAAAGGCTTCAGCTTGTTTATAAAGAAGGGCATGGATTGTTTACGCAGGTGCTCTCTGGATGTTTGTTGCTAGCTGGAAAGAAGTAAAAACAAAGATTTGTTTTTAAACCAGAGTGGCTGTGTTTATTAATTGGAAGGATGACACAAATTGAAAAAAACCCATAACATTGCAACAGATTATGTCTGGAATTCAAAGGTTATTAGAAACAACAGAGAGAATTGAGAAGAGATTGGAAAATGTTGAAAATATAAACTTTAATGTGGCAAAACCTGATGGAGTAATGGAAGATACTAAGCAAATAGAAGATATTCAGCAAATGGAAAAAGTGGAGGCTGGAGTCCTAAAAACCCACGGGGGAGATGAACAAAGAGGCAAGATAACCGTGGATATTGACAGTGAACTGAGTGTGGTTGGAGATAGAAAGAGTGGAATAAGGAAAGGGAGGATAGATGGAAAGGTGTTTTACTACAGATTTCAAGATATAGAAGAAGAAAAAAGAGAAGAATGGATGGATTTAAGGAGAGAAATTTTGATCAAAACATTACTGATAACCAAAGATAAACTGATTAAGAAGCTGATGGAGGGTTTTGAGATTTTACAAGATATGTAATAAGCAACAAGTTGCGAAGAGAAGTCCAAACAAATTTGATTAAGGAAATAACTAGAAGACCAACTTCACAAATGGCAAAAGAAACAGGACTACACTATTACTGGAAAGACACGGGTTGAGATATGAAAGTTAATAATAAAGCACTAGTTAAATTTAGTTAAAATTAGAGCTTTATGTTAAAAATGTAGTGATAATGATAAAGTTAGGTAAATAATTGATAATGATAACAGTGTACACATATATATTGGTTTGACAAGAAGAAATTTGGTATACATTTTTAAAAGGTGAAAAAAGGGGAAAAAGTAAGTTAAACATAGTCAAACTATCGCTAAATAAATGACTGATAATGATAATAATGTAATAATTTGTATTGATAAGATAAAAGGGAAAATTGGATATAAATTGTATACAATGATTAAGAAAAGAGGTTTAAAAATTTTGTCAAAATTAGAGCATTATGTTAAAAATGTGGTGTTAATGGATAAAGTTAGATAAAGGATAACAATGTATATATATTGATAAGAGGAAATTTGGTAAATATTTAAATGGTGAAAAAAAGGGGGGGAAAGTAAGTTAAACTTAGTCAAACTATTGTTAAATGAATGCCTGATAATGATAACAATGTAATAAATTATATTAACAGGATAAAAGGGAAATTGGATATAAATTGTAAACAATGATTAAGAAAAGAGGTTTATTTTTTTTTGTTATTAAATATAATTATTATTATTTTTATTTTGAATGTGTTATAAAGGTATAATGTGGTTAGATGATATTGAAAATAGATAAGGGAATGCCACTATGTGGTTTTGTTTTAATTTTGGAATGTTTGTTATAAAGGGATGTTAAAATAACTATAATCATATAAAGGATGAGGTATGATGATAACAATATATGTGTGTGATGTAAAATAGATAATTTGATATGAATCAGAGGTGATGACTGAGGAAGAGATGCACAAAAATTCTTTGTAACCAATTGACATACTTTCTATAATTGGTAATGGAGAATAATTTTGTTTGTTTTTTATTCAAAAAATTAAAAAATGGGAAAAAAGAAGATGTTGGATAGCAATCTGTCTGAAACAATATAGGGCTACCTGCCTAGGCAGGGGATTAGACTAGAAGACCTCCAAGGTCCCTTCCAACTCTTGTATTGTATTGTATTGTATTGTATTGCATTGCATTGCATTGCATTGCATTGCATTGCATTGCATTGCATTGCATTGCATTGCACTGCACTGCACTGCATTGCACTGTATTGTATTGCATCATACTCATCAAAGATGCTTTTTCAGCTCTGACTGGATGGTGAGGAATATACTTCTTGCATGCAGCTAAAACATGGCACAACATAGGAGAACAAAAACATCAGGACTAGAGTCGTCAGTCCATCTGCATTTAGAAGACGAAAGGCCACTCTTTTGAAGGTAGCAAAGTTCACATTTTGGACAAAGAGAACCACTGGTTTGAAAAATGGGCCAAAGAGGCTACCTATGTCAAAAGCCATCTCTCAACAGAGAGGGAGGGATGCAACATCATCTGTCTCCAAGCTACAGCCCAGTCCTCTCAACAATTCCAAGAAAGCTCCACACCCATTTGCACCACTCAGGTGACCCTGATGGCCACAGATAAATCTCCAGGTGGCCTTAACACCTCACTAAAAGAATGCAAATGACCAGCTGTCTGCAAGGAGTATATAACCTAGTCAGTCTTCACTCTTACCTGAGGAACTTTGTAGATGCTCAGAATAGTTGCACCATGGAGACTGATGTCAGGACCCACAAGGACAGCAGCCAGATTTTTCGGTACCCCACATTTGTAGTTAGGAATGAATCTGCCCTGGGTGAAGAGAAGCCCCATGGAAGCGAGGTAAGTCCAACCTGGACTAAAATTGCTGTTGTAGATGTGAAAGCCCAGTGTGACATTGGGCAGCATCTGAGGATTTTCATTGATCTCCTTGAGAGCAAACACTAAAGCCAGAATGTGCTGGTAGTTTTGATAAAATATTCTGTAACAAGAATTACATAATGCATTGAAAAGAGTCTGCTTCAGATGATGGCATGTCCAATCTTCTAGATCTATATCTCAAAGAAAGAAACTAAATTTTCCTACAATTATATCAATTTAAATATTAATCATCGGTAATAGTTCCCTCAGATATTATTTGTTTGCATCATGCTCAGAAATTTATATTCTCGACCTAGACTGAATTAGATATAGTTTGTCATAATGGATTTATAATCTGCTTTCATGCGGCAATTAAATGTACATTGAAAATAAATCAAAGTATCCTATGTTTGAGAAAATGGTATTTCTGGGTATTATAGCTCAGAGGAAAAAATCTTGAGCATCATATAATTAAACAATTGGACTCAGAGCTGGAAAAATCAATCAATTAGAAACATACATAAGTCCGTCTTGAATTTCCTCAGAAGGATGTCGACTGAAATCAGTGGGATCAGAAAATGACAAGAACACAGAAATGATGCTACCAATGCTAACCTCTCCAAGCTGATGATATGTGTGATGGATAGGAACAGGTTCATCATGGTCGCATTGAATATTAGGATTCTGGCATGCCACTTGAGGCATTACTATCAACAATGATACCATCAATGCTACCATCATCCATAGAAGTCTTCTTTTGGTATACAAATGTTCCTGTCTGCAACATGATTCTTGAAGGTGTCCAAGTAGAACAGTCTGACATGGCCTCATCAGCTGTTTTGCAGGCAGTGATAGACAGTAATATCTACCACTGTTTATACTCACAGAGTTGTAAGGGCTTCTAGTTTGAATGTCATGGAAAACATTGCCAAAGCTGTCATGGTCGGCTTATTGTTTTGCCTTGGAGTCCCATAGGATTTGGAAGTTAATTTCATAATAATAGAGAGACAAGTATCTGTATGGAGATTTCTTATATTCACAACTCCCCCCCCCCAAAAAAAATGACAGCCCTCTGAGAGATGAAGTGATGGAAAAAAATAAACAAAAGCACTATATATCTCAGTGTAGAAATGTGGAAACAGAAATAGAAGTAGATAATAATAATAAAAGTAGATAAGAGTAGATGATAATCCACCAGTTGCTGTCGTAACTAGTTGACCAACTACGTTCAACATGTGGTCCTCAATGGAACTGCATCAACATGGAGAGAAGTATGCAGTGGGGTACCCCAAGTCTCTGTTTAAGCTCCAGTACTCTTTAACATCTCTATCAAATATTTGGACAAGGGGATAGATGGGGAACTCATCAAATTTGCAGATGATGGCAAGCTAGCAGGAATTGCCAACACTGTAGAAGATAGACTTAAGATCCAGAAGGATCTTGACAGACTTGAACATTGGATGCTATCTAACAAAATGAAATTCAATGGTGAAAAAAGTAAGGTTCTACATTTAGGCAAGAAAAACAAAATGCACAGGTACAGTATATGTGGTATCTTGCTCAATAGTGAGGGGGGGATCTTGTTCTCCTAGTGGACTCAAATGTGAGACAGCAGTGTTCTGCAGCTGCCAAAAAAGCCAACATAGTTCTAGGTAGAATTAACAGAGAGATAGAATCAAGATCAGGTGAAGTGTTAATACCACTTTATAATACCTTGAAAAGGCCACACTTGGAAAAATGCATCCAGTTTTGGTCACCACAATGTAAAAATTTTGTTGAGACTCTAGATAGAATACAGAGAAGACCAACAAAGATGATTAGAGGAGTGTAAAACATATGAAGAACGGTTAAAGGAACTGGGTATGTCTAGTTTAACGAAGAAAGGACCAGGGGTGACATGATAGCAGTTTTCCAATATCTCCGGGGCTGCCACAAGGAAGAGGGCGCAAAGATATTCTCCAAAGCACCTGAGGGCAGAACAAGAAACAATGGATGGAAACTAATCAAGGAGAGAAGCAACTTAGAACTAAGGAGAAATTTCCTGACATTTAGAACAATTAATCAGTGGAACAACTTGCCTCCAGAAATTGTAAATGACGCAACACTGGAATTTTTTATGAAGACACTGGAAAACCATTTGTCAGAAGTAGTTTAGAATTTCCTGCCTGATCAGGGAGTTGGATTAGAAGACCTCCACGGTCCCTTCCTACTCTTTTATTCTATTCTAAGATTGATTCTATTGTAATAAAGCTGACACAGATTTAGGAATAGAACTAAGAATTACAAAAGTAGAAGACAGGATGTTTTTTGAAATGTGTTTGAATATTAATAGCACGGTTTGGTAGTTAGGCTATTGGTTTTAATCTCTAAGCTTGGCAATTTGGTTCCAAACTTTTCATCACCATTAGAGAAGACATTGTTAGTGCCTTTTCAATTTTGAATTCAAAACACACTGATGCAGGGGGAAGAAGGCGGGGCTTAGCAGTGAGAAGATGGAGTTTCAGGCTACTCCTGAAATTCCTCTATACCAAAGGATTTTTGGACGGGTTCTTTGAACTCTAGCTGTCCCGGAGATGACAGTGAAGGTGGGGAGAGACCCAGGACCCCAGAGATATCCGCAAATCTCTGGGGGGGGGTATTAACTCCTCGTGCCAATTCCTTTTTGGATTAGCTGCGTGCTAACTGAAACTGCAGGTTGCCCCTAAGAATGGAAGAAGTGATGTCATCTGGTAAGCTGATTTTATTATCCAAGAGAGACTGTTCGTGTTAAAAAATTAAGCTAACTGAAACCAAAGAACAGGAAGATTTAGCGGCGAATTGGCTCTTTCTAATGGATTTATGACTGGTGGTTACTTTACTTCTTAAATGCTTCAAGAAACTCCGTGACATCCTCCCCCCTCTGAATCTCCCTAAGTGGATCGTAAAACCTATCTCCTACTAATTAGCCTGTCACGATTCGACATTTTTATTACTTTACTACCTAGTTCTGTTTACAACTAGATAAGACTGACACCCTGTAAGAGACTAAAAAAAAAGTGCTTCGAAGCCTGTGGGGGGGGGGGAAAAGAGAGCTTCTAATTTTTAACTACGACACATCATGGCGTCCCAAAATACCTCTAAGATTTCATTTCAGGCTCTTTTCTCTGCGTGTAGAGGACTCTTTGATTCTTACCAAAAACTGGAAAGAAAACTTGACCAACTGATTCTAAAATATGAAGTTAAAACTGAGATCGTTGAATGCTTAAATGTTCCTGAAACACAAATGGAAAATGTGAGAAATGGTGTCTGGTCTATCTCAGAGGAAGAGAGGAGTGGGGGAGCTATAAAGACGACTCATTTAAAGAGACAGAGTGCAGGAGGAATGGAAAATCCACCCTTGAGAATTAAAGTTAATTTGGGAAATTTTATAAGCCTAGGACAACATTATTATTTCATCACCGACATTCAGAATCCAAAGGTGCCGAAATATTTTTGTTTGGATTTGCTTATGGAAACATTTGGTAAATTTATCCAACAAATGGCTATTGGACTGAGGAAATCTTGTTGTTGGAGGGACACAGGCTGACAGATGGGACAATACAACCTAAAATTAGCTAAATCGGATTACTTCAATTTGTAATAGATATAGCTGAATAATGACTGATATGGATAGCAATATATATAATTTGGAACTGGCTGATAGATTGATGAATACAATTGAAAACTAGTTAAACCTAATTGCTTTTTCTTGTAACAGATATTGCTGAATAATAATTGATATTGATAGTAATGTATATAATGTGGAGTTGATATGATAACTAACAAGTGGGTATGAGAAAACACCTTTAGATTATACATAAAGAGTATTAACTATAATAATTAGCACTATTAAAAAAACTAAATAAAATTCATACAATCAAATGTTAATCAATACTGGGGAAATGTTATGATATATGGCATAATTGAATACTATGGATGTTTAGCTAAAATAGGATATGAGGATTTGATGATAATAGAGGATTTTACAAATAAGTAAATGAATTGCCAGCATGTGTTATGGATTAATTCTTTAGCATAGCTAAGGATGAAGGATGTTTAAATAACCATAATAATTAAAACTGGAGGTATAATGATGTTGATATGGTAAATATTCGAGTTAAGATATCTGAATTAATATGAATTAACGGAAGAGAAGCACCAAAACATGTTGTAACCAGTTGATATACTTCTTTTTTTTTCATAATAGACACCTGTGTTTTGTTTTGTTTTCCTGATTGTCGTTTTTGTCTTTTTTTGTATTATCTACTATCTTTTATTTTAATTTTTATTTTCTATTTGTCCTTTTTTCTTTTTTCTTTCTTTTCTTTTTTGACTTTTCTCCCCTCCCATCGGTGTGGGTAGGTATTGTTCAAGATTATTACTCCTACCAATACTTATAAATAATAATTACAGTTAAATGAAAATGGATATATAATAATGCTTGAATTAATATGAGTTATGTTGGTTGACTGTGGAGGAGATGTACCAAAACTTATCTGTAATTGATTGATATATTAAGAAAGATGCTGTACCCGTTTTAAACTAAAATTAAAAAACATTTAATAAAAAAAAAAACACACTGATGCAGTCTCTTCAAATGGTGATGAAACATTTGCAATCAAGTTGCCAAGCTCGGAGCTCAAACCAACAGCCTAATATGATTATTTTAATTATTAATTAAAACTACTCTTTCACTCCCCAGGCCTGACAGCTCATATTAACAGAGATAACTTGCAATTTAACTGTAATATAGAAAGTCATTTTTCCAGTTTATCTTCTTGAACTGAAGTGATTCTTTAGTAATTCTTCCAGTTTATAATATTATATATTTAGAAAATTAGAAAATTATGATAGGCATTGTCAAGAAAAAGAAAAAATAAATTAAAGCCAAATAAATATAAATTAATTTTGCTGTTTGATATGTAGGAAACACATCATAGTAGTAAAGGGTGATTCTAATTATTTGACATCAAACTGGAAAACAAACACTGCATCTAGTGGGAGATCAACACATTCCTGACTAACTTACTGACAACTTTGTCATCCAAAAGATAGAGGAGGGAACTAGAGGGGCTGCCATTAATGGATCTAATGAGCCACAATGGGACAGTGGTTACAGTGCAGTACTTCAGGGTACTTCTCCTGACTGTCGGCTGCTGGCTGCCTGAACATTGGCAGTTCAAATCTCACCAGGCTCAAGGTTGACTCAGCCTTCCATCCTTCCATGGTGGGTAAAATGAGGACCCAAAATTGTTGGGGACAATATGCTGACTCTCTAAACCCCTTAGAAAGGGGCTGTAAATCACTGTAAAGTACTATCTAAGTCTGTTCTATTGCTATTGCTAATTCTTACTAACAGAGAAAAAGGTGGTCTTAGAATGGGTTAAAATTGCCAGAACTTTGGGTGAATGTGACCATGTCTTATTGGAATTGAATATAATGCAAACACAAGCAACAGAACATAAACCTTTTCTCAGACTTTAATCCAATGCAAATAAAAAAAAAATCCAAGGTACCATGCAATAAATAATGTAACTAATTAACATCTGGGAGAAAACTCAGTTCTTCACATCCTTGAAGAAGATAAAAATCATACAGAGGGAGCTTTTTCATAAGGTGGACACTGAAACCGATAAGTCCTACGTAATGAATCTAGGAAAACTTGTCGCAGCTAACTTGCTGCAGCCAGGTGATGATAGGAAAATTCCAAGCAAGACAAGAACTACACTAATATGGAAGAAATAATGGAATAGGATAATTAAACAAAGGAGTGACAAATGAAATGCAAATGGTAAAAATTAAAATATTTTAAAATTACTTTAAATATGCCCCATGCATCTATGTAGTAAATTATACATTTGTCATGTATTTTCACATTATAAGCTATCTGGGCATCAGATATAACGTATAAACCATTTGTTAATTTGGCAGTAATCCTATTACCTTCTTTTTCAATTATACAGTTATCTCCCCTAAGGGTTACTACATAGCCAATATTAACTAGAGCCCTTATTGATAATAAATTAAATTTCAGTTTAGGTACATATAACATTGGTAACTTCACCTTTAGGAATGAACAACATGCATTACCTTCACCAGCCGCCTTCACCTTCCATCCTTTTGCTGAACATACATGTTCCTTGCTCGTGGTCATTTTTACAAATCTTTTTCTATCTCTAGCAATGCACTGTGATGCTCCACTATCAATAACCCATGAATCATGGTTTATAGGTGCATTGCTAGACATAGCCAAAGTAGACATCGCTAAGTTGACATTAGCATTTTTTCTAGCCCTTCCGACATTCTGTTGTTTTGCCTTTTTACAGAACCTAGCTATATGTCCCTTAGCCCCACAAGAATAACATTTTTGAACAATATAGGCAGTAGAAGGTGACTCCTCATGTTGTGTTGGCTTCTATTTCAATTGTTCCCTCTCCATCCTTCTTGACTCTTCCAAAAGTCATACAGTAATTTCAGTCAAGGTTAGTTCATTTCGGGTTAGGACTTCAAGAGAAGATATAAAAACATCATAACTCTCATCCAGTGAGGAGAATATGATATAAACTTGATGTAGCTCAGAAAAGATTAGTTCTTTTTCATGTAGCTCCTGAAAAACCCCTTTCATAAAGTTTAAATGAGCTAACATATCTTCACCTTTCAGAAGACGTGCCCTAAACAGTTTTCATGTAAGATGTATGTGTGCACCTACAGTGTCATGTACATAACTCCTCTTCAAATTCTCCCAACATCTTACAGCAGAATTTTCCCCGCAAATATAAATTAATTGTTGGTCATTCAGTGTTAGACCAATAATATACAACGCCTGTTCACTGCATCACTGAAAATCTGCTATTTTCTTGGCATCATAATCATTATCTGGATTCCAAGCAGTTACATCGGGTGGATTCTGTACAGCATCCCATAAAGCTTCCCTATGCAGGAGTACACTACATTTCATAGACCAGGAAACATAGTTTGTTCCATCCAACTGGGTTATCATCAATAGAGTTGTTGATGGGTTGTTCGCCATCTTCTCCAGGATAGTAACAATCACTAAGATAAACAGCTGTCTGTATGCGGTATTGGGTATCAACACCAACTCTACTTTAGCTACGTCTGGTACATTCTGCGTCCATAACCAATATTAGGTAAGCTCCCCGTTGGGAGAGTGAGTACGTACAGAGAAATGTTATGGGAGTTGTGTTGGAGAACACACAAATCAGCATATAGAGACACTGCAGTTTAAATAGGCTTTTAATTTCATGGAAATAGAGGTATCAGAGTCCATCAAACAGTCCAAGTCATACACAGAAGAGACAATCAGTCTTCAATGTCTTTCAGTTAAGGGATAATCCAAATAACATAGTTCAGTATCATATAATCAGTTCAGAAATCAAAGTTCGTTAGCAGTTGCAAAACTTACAATAGTTCACGGCACTCAGATCAGATCAGCCCAGCATCTAACGAACAGAGAGCTAACAGTCATTCTGGCTCTCTCTTATGACCGATTGAGGAAAAACAGCAACCAATCACATTTTAGAGTATGCTTTAAAGAAACAGTTACAGCATTGCTGTATGATTTATATATTGCCAACCCAAACGTTAGATTATATTCCTAACAATATTTAAATTGAATAGTTGATTTGGCCCCCAGTGAACTGTCCTGTGGTGAGTTGGACATTGTGAGTTGTCCTACAATGAGTTGACTGTAACAAATGACTGTGGCACGTTGGCTGTCCCATTCCGCTATGTAATTGCACATGCTGTATACTCTCTGGCTTAAAATTATCAGACACACATATAAAGAGGGATGATTTATGATTTTCTTTCATTAACTGATGCTTATCGTTCAGTTCAGGTCTAATTACAATAATAAAACACTTGGGGAAAAAGATACACACTAATAATCCAGCACTGGAGGAGATCATGGAGAAGATCTCCACAGCCAACATATATTTTCCCCTAGTGCTTAAATAAGTTGGAACAAAGCAAAGCCAAACACTGCAAAAGACCAACATGCTGAAGGTGATGAATTTGGCTTCATTATAACTGTCAGGTAACTTCCTAGCTAGAAAAGCAGCAGAGAAGCTGATCATAGCCAGGAAGCCCATAAATCCCAAAATGCAGTAGAACATGATCGTTCCTCATTGCACTCCAGGATTACTTCTTCAGACATTGACTTCATATCACATCTGGGTATGGTGGAAAAAATTGTCCACCATACTATGCAAATAGTGGTTTGAACAAGGGAGCAGGAAAAAAGAATAACAGTGACCATTCTTCCACCCACCCATTTCCTCATTTTGGAGCCAGGTTTGGTGGCCATATACAAGAAACTGCCACAGAGAAGATGAGCCCAAAGCTGGTTGACGAAGGAGACACAGAATTTTGTTGGGTCTCCCAATAATAGAAAAAACACAAAGGAAGGAAAGTAGGAGAGAAACAAGGAGCGTGTAGGTGAGATTCCGGTTATTGGCTTTGACAATGGGAGTATCTTTATGTTAATGATAATGTTAAGCACCAAAATGGTCTTAAAACAAAAACAAAGGGAAAGGGCAGTAAGACTGATCCCCAGGGGTTCTTCATAGGATAAAAAGCTAATCTGCTTTGGAAGGCATACATTTCTTTCAGGGTTTGGATAATGATCATCTGGGCACAGAGAGCAATCAGCCATGTCTGAAAAAGAACAAAAAGAGTTGTATATTCTGGATTATACAAACTGACATACTCAGTGACGTGCGGTAAGCTTTATGGCTGGTGAGGCAAGCGGGCAAAAGCCACCATATGTCTACCACCCTATGTCTGCCAGCACTGGGACTTCGGCGGGGCTTCCTGCTCTATGGTGGACACAGCGGCAGGGCTTTAAAGCCCTGGCGCTGTGTCTGCCATACACGCGGGACGCATCCTGCTCTATAGTGGACACAATGCTGGGGCTTCGGCGGGGCTTTCCAAAAGGGCAGCATTCCGAACGCAGCATAAGCTGCGGCCAGGGCAGAGGGGAAAGCGGCGGCAACGGAGGAAGCAGCAGCGGCAGCCAATGAAGTTCCTGTGACGCAAAGTGTCCCGCCACTGCCGATGCCACCGCCCGCCTGCTGGCCCAGCCTGCAGCCAGACCAGCATGGTGCTGGGCTGGCTGCAGGCTGGGCAGCAGGCTGGCGGTGGCATCGGCGGTGGCATGAATGTCGGCTGTGGTGGCGGCATGAATGTCGGCCGCGGCGGGCAGCATGAATGTCGGCCGCGGCGGCTCCGGGCCACATTGCGTCGTGGGAACTTTATCGGCCACTGCTGCCATTTCCTCCGCTGCCGCCACTTTCCCCTCTGCCCTGGCCACAGCTTATGCACGTTCGGGAGTGCTGCCCCTTCAGAAAGCCCCATCGAAGCCCCAGCATTGTGTCTGGGTTGCAGGACACTGTTGTGCTGAAAATGTGGCACAAGGGAGCCTGGTGCGACCCCTTGCAACCCCATTTTTGCTGCCAGAGAGCTGCAGGATGACCCCCGAGCCCTATTTTGGCTGCCAGAAGGCACCTTGGACCATTGAGTTTTTAGGCCAGCATCTGGTCACTTTGTAACTTATGGACATGCATATGCAAAGTTTAAATGATCCCTGCCCTGGCTGCGGCTTATGCCGCTTTCGAGTGCTGCCCTTTTGGAAAGCCCCGCCGAAGCCCCAGCATTGTGTCCGCTATAGAGCCTGCAGTCAGCCCAGCACCATACCCGGGTCTGCAGCAAAGGAACTTGGCAGCTCTCACCATGCAAAGTGGAGAGTTGAACTTGCTCGGAGCATGACCTTTTCCAACAGAGGAGCGTTTTACAAGCAAGGCTCCTGTTGCTAGATTGTGCAGTCGCTCAACTGCAAGGCATGATTCACTGCCCCAGATCAGGAGGCGGGAGAATCACGTACCTCTTTGGCATACGAAATTTTTTCACTTTTTAACCCTTGCTTAACTCTTAAAAGGCAAGAGTTATGCAAAGGAGGCCCATAGTTCTCTCGCCTCCTCTCCCTACAGTTAAACACCAAGCAGACTCAAAGTCCTTGTGACTTGGAATCTGGCTGGCAGCAACTAACCTTGGCCTTTTAAATTAGTTTTTAAAAAAATCTTTAAAAATTTTTCCTTTTCCTCATGACTGGTGAGGCTATGCCTCCCCTGCCTCTAGTGACTGCACGTCCCTGGACATACTGAACCCTTAATTCATTCTCCCTTTCGATCTTGAGGTGGCAATTGGTAATTGGCTACAATTACAATAGATACTATAACCTTATCCTCATTATATCTTGAATCTCCTACCCTTTTCCTTTGATATTTTCCCCTCTGGACATGGAAGACAATCATAGCAGCAAAATGACTTATCTTCTTTCTTGACCTTGCTGGTACCCTGCCTGACAAGGTTGCGTTACATAAGAACAAGGTGGTGCCTATCAAGAAATACAAAGAATAATATTTTTGATATAGAAAAATAAATGCAAAGCAACCAAGAAAAATTACAATTATATCACTCATACAACTAAGTAGGGTTTCACTTCACATGGTACAAGCTCCAGCAGTGGCATAAAACCAGAGGTTTAGGGTCCTAGAAAAGGCCAGCATGATTGGGGCCATCTTGACCTCCAGAGAGAGAAATTCCAGTTGAGGGGTACTAGAGGAGAAACTCTCTTGAAGGGCAGCTCCATGTTGAGGCATTAGCCATATGAGATGTCATGATGAAAACTGATAAATAATTCTATACCAAATATTTCAAATGTAAAAGTCTTCTTCTTTTTACATTTTCCCAGTGGATTTTTACAGGGCTTAACCAAGAGATGATCCTATGAATTTTCCATCATAGAGGGAGACTTTTTCTGTATAAATGAAGCATAGAAACCAAAAATCATACTTCTAACCTGAAGAAATCCTACTGGCCACGTGATGGAATCCACAGAGATACTGAAGAATTTGTCAGGTGGAGCTGTGGGATCTATTCTTCCAACTTTGACCCTAATAAAGGAATGTTTGGAAATTGTGATCCAGTTGCTAATATCAAATCCATCAATGAATTCTCCATTTTTGTCAAAAGTGATCTTTTCGCCAACACTGTTGTTGAATGAGACACTTCTTAGAAAAGGAATGAAGCTATAGTACACGATAGAGATAAAACGAGAGAGGGGAAGAATTATACTGGATATGGCTCAATTTGCTTTTATTTATTTTAGTTGTAGATTAGGACAACAAAATAATACAACAATCATTTGGAAACAAAGAATAAGCAAAAATTAATAAATACAATACATTGAAAATGGATACACATAGAAGATTATGCTGGACTTGTTGTATTCGGGTCTTTTTCCCATGTAAGATGACATTGTCTTGGCAATGTTTTGGCGAGGTCTCATTCGCCATCTTCAGGCTAGTGTTTTTTGGCTTAAAGCTCTGACCACGCTTTAAGCCGAAAACACCAGCCTGAAGATGGCGAGTGAGACCTCTCCGAAATGTTGCCGAGACAGTCCTCAATCTTACATGGGAAAAGACCTGAATACTACAAGACCAGCACACCTACACCCAAACATAGAAACACAACACAAATGTAACAAAGGCAACAGTAAAAATAATGGCTTTCTGTCATGATGGTCTCTTGCAACAAGCCGATAGACAGAGAATGGAAGCAGTAGCTTCCTCCCATATTTGGGCCTACCGGGTTGTGACACTAAATACATACCTATTTCCCTGGCTCAGCTGATAAAGGAGGAGAAACTGTGGCTTAGTGGTTAACACAACTGCTTAATATGTAATACAAGCACAAGTTCAAATCCCAGTAAAGGTATGGCTAGCTGATGAGAGCTAAATAGCTTGAAATAGATCTATTTTAGTTCTCCCTTATGTATTTATCAGCACAAATGCAATATATATATATAGATCTATACTAGTCTCCCTTATTTATTTATCAGCACAAATGCTATATATATATATATATATATATATTATATATATATATATATATATATGTGTGTGTGTGTGTGTGTGTGTGTCTGTGTGTGTGTGTGTGTGTTCGTGTGTCTGTGTGTCTGTGTCTGTGTGTGTGTCTGTGTGTGTGTGTGTGTGTGTGTCCTGTTGTGTGTCTGTGTTCTGTGTGTCTGTGTGTTTCACTCCTTTACTCATTGTCAATTAACCACATATACATAATATCTATCTATCTATCTATCTATCTATCTATCTAGCTATCTATCTATCTATCTATCATTGATTTTTATCACAATCATCTCACTTAGAGGTTAGGCCCAGCTAGTAGGAAACAGGTATTTGTAATTCTTCCTATTGCCTGGTTATATCTCAGAGGTGACCCAAAGTGACCCAAAATTTCAATTTCCTCTCTCACCAAGTGATTTTACTATGTCAGAGAACAATCCCTACAAATGGTTAGAAAGTAGGGCCTTATAACAGGCGAGCTGTTCTAGCGCCTTTAGGGACTATACATATTGATAAAGTGCATAAAGTGCAGATTTTTGTGTTTTCCTTTTTTTTTCCTTATAATCTTAGAAATTTGACAATTTCATCAGGACTTTTCAGGTGGCAATTGGAGGCAAATATATATCAGATATGCAAAAGTGTTTGAAAATGATCAGATAAATTAATACTTTCCACAAAATCCATAAATTACATTCTAAAACCATGCTTGTTTTCTACAAGTATCCACTACCTCCTTGTTCCCCTTACTAACACTTTATTCAGGAAAAAACAAGAGTAGCTATTACTAAATATATTATAATAATGAGAACAGAGAATGTAAAAAGAACACATCCAACACATTTTCTGTTTCCTTCTAACAAGGATCCGTAAACAACATAGCACAATAGATTTTAGTGGCATGAAAGCAGAGTAAATTTAAAAAAAAATGACTTCTGAGTGAAGAATAAGCCCAGGCAGAAAGAAATAAAGAGCAGTACAGGAATGAAAGTGAGCTTTAATAGAAAGTCTATGATGTGATTCATGAAGCACATCATCATCAAGAAATTTCTTGAAAAGTTGGCATACAAAAAGGTCTGTATGATTCATTGCAAACATTCCAATCAAATCTTCTAGAACAAAAGATTATCAGTCCTCTGATTCCAGCACATAATGGAGAGGGAGAGAGCGATCTCCCTTCATCTACTTATAGACTCATCCTTATGACAGTTAGTTTGATGGACCTGAAGATTATCAAAAAGATTGTTTTTGTAGAATGCTTATTATAATTTTAATATGAGCATAGAAATATTCTAGTTCAGTAAGTCATATAGTCTATGTCACTTTTAGAATCATATCAGTTTATAAAATATTATTTACTAGCTGATAACCCAGTGTTTGCCCAGGTATTTATTTATCCTAATTCTGTATTAGGTTGGAGCCCCCTTGTGAAGTACTGTGAAGCCATTATCATGGCAACTCCACTGTGCTGTACAGTAGATGTCATTTTAAGGCACAACAGGCTGTATCCTAACACCATACTAATCATACTAATGCACACTATCATTGGAAAAAAGTACTGTGATTTGACACTAGATATATTTCATTCCTTTTCATTTCAGTGGTCCAGGCGTTCCAGAGTTATGTTGGAACACACATAAACAGAGAAACAGTTTCTCTGGCCTTCCAGCTCCAACGGTCCTTGGAGGAAGCAAACTACCTAGACCCCTTCCAGTCAGGCTTCAGACCCGGCTGCAGCACAGAAACCGCTTTGGTCGCATTGATGGATGATCTCTGGAGAGCCAGAGATGAAGGACATTCCTCCATCCTGGTCCTCCTTGACCTCTCAGCGGCTTTCGATACCGTCGACCATGGTATCCTTCTGACGACTGCGGGAGGTGGGAGTGGGAGGCAACGTGCTACGGTGGTTCTCCTCCTACCTCTCGGACAGGTCGCAGTCGGTGTTAGTGGGGGGGCAGAGATCGTCCCTAGGCCCTAAATTATGGGGTGCCTCAGGGTTCGGTCTTATCCCCTACTATTCAACATCTACATGAAGCCGCTGGGAGAGATCATCCGCAGGCACGGGATTAGATACCATCAATATGCGGATGATACTCAATTGTATCTGTCCGCCCCGTGCCAACTCAATGAAGCGGTAGATGTGATGAGCCGGGGTCTTGAGGCCGTTATGGGCTGGATGAGGGCTAACAAGCTTGTGCTCAACCCAGAAAAGACCGAGTGGCTGTTATGTTTCCCTCCCAAAGATCTGACTAGTATACCATCACTCAGGCTGGGGGGTCAAATTGTATACCCCTCAGAGAGGGTTCGCAACTTGGGAGTCCTCCTGGATCCGCAGCTGTCATTTGACCACCACCTAACGGCTGTGGCCAGGGGGGCATTCGCCCAGGTTCGCCTGGTGCGCCAGTTGCGACCCTACCTGAATCGGGAGGCGCTCACAACAGTCACTCGGGCCCTAGTGATCTCCAGGCTGGAATACTGCAATGTGCTCTACATGGGGCTGCCCTTGAAGAACATCCGGCGACTTCAGCTAGTGCAGAACGAGCCGCGCGAGTGATTGGGGTGTACCTCGATTCACCGCATAACACCTATCCTCCGCGAGCTGCGCTGGCTACCTGTCGATCTCCGGATGCGCTTCAAGGTGCTATTAATCACCCATAAAGCCCTACATGGCAGTGGATCTGGATACTGAGAGACCGCCTTCTGCCAATTACATCCCTGCGACCAATAAGATCACATAGATTAGGCCTCCTCCGTATACCATCGGCCAGCCAGTGTCGGCTGGCAACCACAAGGAGGAGGGCCTTCTCAGCAGTAGCCCCGGCCCTTTGGAACGAGCTCCCTGTGGAGATTCATACCCTCTCCACCGTCCAAGCCTTCCGCACAGCCCTGAAGAACTGGCTCGCCCGTCAGGCCTGGGGATAAGGATAGTTGCCCCTCCCGAATGTTGTATGGATGTTGCTTACTATTTTTAGTATATGTCTCTATTTTGTTGTCTGTATCCCCCTTTCCTAGTTTTATGTGAGCCGCCCTGAGTCCCCTCAGGGAAAAGGGCGCCTACAAATTCTAATAAAACTAAAAAAAAAAAAAAAAAAAAACAGACAGACACACATGCACAGACACTGAGGGGTGTTAGGGGTGTCTTATCCCTACAGTATTTATTTTCAGAGAGTAAGTCATCTGTGTACCAAGTTTGGTTGAAATTGCTCAAGGTGTTCCAGAGGTATGCTTGAACATACACGCACACACAATACACACATTTTACTTATATAAATTAAGATTTATGAACATATGTTGATAATACACATATGGTGGCATTCTCTGCTTTAAGATCTTACCTGCCATAACACTTGATTCGGAAACTGCTGCCTTCTTCTTTCACTAATATTCTTTGCTTGGACTTTGATAAATACAGAGATTGCAAAGAATGTGCCACAGCAAGGACTGCATTGTAAATATTATAGCTCTGGCCACTCATTGCGTGTTTCAAAGACAGATGTGGGAAGGGTCTCAAGTCTCTCCTGCCAGTACATTTGTTCTCTGTTTCAGGACCAGTGAAGAAACATTTGAATACCTGTTCCCAGAAATCTTTCCTAAAATAATCATGCTGGTTGTTGATTGGACTTATGCTCTCAAGAAACTTTGGAAAGTCTTCAATCTCCTTTGTGTGAACTGCAAAGGATAAAGCCCCTTGCAGGAAATGGATATCCCACGATTTATGAAAGGAAATCAAAGTGTACTCTGCCTGAGCTGTTGTAACCCAGATTTTTGTCTTCTTTGGTATATCATCCACTTCTCCCAACTGCAAGTACATTCTCAGAAAAGTTATGGACCTACTTTCACCATATAGGACTATGACATTAGCTGTGCTGTTCATGAGAACTTGGTATATTTGGATTGCATCATCTATCACTTGATTATAATCAATGTAAAAAGCTACATAAGGAAAGTATTGTATGAATCAAAGCAGATGCCATGCTGGGAAAACATGGGAAGCACCTCCTGAACAAATTTCTCTCCAATGTCATCATTCACAGCAAGAACTCCAATCCAGATCCATCTAAGATGGCAGCAATAGCTGGAGAAGAGCCGTATGCTGGTGGGATTCATTTGGAAACATTTGTTGGAGGAAAACTGCTTGAGTCTCTTTATCTCATCACTGGTGCAGAACCATAATGTCAAGCTAAAGGAAGTAATAAATAAATATTGTTGTGAGCCTCTGAAGACTGTGTACATACAATTGAATCAGACAGGGTGTCCTTAAGCTTACATACTAAAACATGCTCCAATATTTGCATTATTTCCGAATGTCTATGGAGATTCTCAAACATCCAGGACATGGTTTCCCAAAGTTGCTTTTTCAAAAGGTAACTGGACTTTCTGGCTTTTCTTTGAAGACGTTTCACTTCTCATCCAAGATGCTGCTTCACTCTGACTAGATGGGGGGGAATATACTTCTTGCAGACAGGTTAACTCATAGCATAACATAGGAGAACAAAAACATCAGGACTAGAGTCATCAGTCCATCTCCATTTAGAAGACAAAAGGCCACTCTTGTAAAGGTAGCAAAGTTCACATTTTGGACAAAGAGAACCACTGGTTTGAAAAATGGGTCAAAGAGGCTACCTATGTCAAAAGCCATCTCTCAACAGACAGGGAGGGATGCAACATCATCCGCTTCCAATCTACAGCCCAGTCCTCTCAACAATTCCAAGAAAGCTCCATACCCATTTGCACCACTCAGTTGACCATGATGGCCACAGATAAATCTTCAGGTAGTCTTAACATCTCACTAAAAGATGCAAATGACCAGCTGTCTGCAAGGAGTATATAACCTAGTCAGTCTTCACTCTTACCTGAGGAACTTTGTAGATGCTCAGAATAGTTGCACCATGGAGACAGATGTCAGGGCCCCACAAGGACAGCAGCCAGATTTCTGGGCACCCCACATTTGTAGTTAGGAATGAATCTGCCCTGAGTGAAGGGAAGCCCCATGGAAGCAAGGTAAGTCCAACCTGGACTAAAATTGCTATTGTAGATGTGAAAGCCCAGCGTGATATTGGGCAGCATCTGAGGATTTTCATTGATCTCCTCGATGGCAAACACTAAAGCAAGAATGTGCTGGTAGCTTTGATAATATATTCTGTAACAAGAATTACATAACACATTGAAAAGAGTCCGCTTCAGATGATGGCATGTCCAATCTTCCAGACCTAGCTCTTGAAGAAACACAATTTTCCTACCAGTAATAGCAATTTAAATATTAATCATAACTAAAAAGTTCCTTCAGATTTAGTTGTATGTACATCATATACACAAATCTATATCTCTACGTAGAATGAATTAGTTATAACATGTCATAATAGAGTTTTGATCTACATTGAAAATACATCAAGGTATCCTATTTTTCAAAAATGGGTGTTTCTGGATTTTGTTATTATACTTGAGATTGAAAAAAAAAATGAGCATCATATAATTCACCAGTTGGAATCAGAGCTGGAAAAATCAACCAACTAGGAACCTACATAAATCCATCTTGAACCTCCTGAGAAGGATGTCGACTGAAATCAGGGGTATCAGAAAATGGCGAGATCACAGAAATGATGCTACCAATGCTAACGTCTCCAAGTTGATGATATGTGTAATGTATAGGAGGAGGCTCATCATGTTACATTGAATATTAGGATCCTGGCATGCCACTTGAGGCATTCCTGTGAACAGTGATACCATCAATGTTACCATCATCCATAGATGGCGCAGTGGTTAAATGCAGCACTGCAGGCTACTGCTAGATCAGCAGGTCAGCGGTTCAAATCTCACCGGCTCAGGGTTGACTCAGCCTTCCATCCTTCCGAGGTGGGTAAAATGAGGACCCAGATTGTTGGGGGCAATATGCTGACTCTCTGTAAACCGCTTAGAGAGGCCTGAAAGGCCTATGAAGCGGTATATAAGTCTACTGCTATTGCTATAGATGGAAGCATTCAGAGAAGCATTGTGAGAGTAGTGTTGGGAACACACAAACCAGCATATAGAGGTACTGCAGTTTAAATAGGCTTTACTTTCATGGAAATAGAGGTATCAGAGTCCATCAACATCCAAGTCATACACTTGATAAGGACAGTCAGTCATGCAATGTCTTTCAGTTAAGGGATAATCCAAATAACATAGTCCATAAACATACAAACGTCCGGGACCAAAAGTTTGCTAGCAGTTGCAAAACTTACAATAGAGCACGGCACTTTCTAACAGCCAACTTCCAAAGCACGCAGATCAGATCATCCAGCATCTAACAAACATAGAGCTAAAAAGTCATTCTGGCCCCTCTTGTTGGCCGATTGAGGAAAACAGTAACCAATCACATTTACAGTATGATTAAAGAAACAGGTACAACATTGTTACATGATTTATATATTGCCAACCTAACCATTAGATTATATTCCTAACAGAAGGAAAATTGCCCTGTCTGCAACATGATTCTTGAAGGTGCCCAAGTAGAACAGTCTGAAATTACTTCATCAGCTGTTTTTCAGGCAGAGATAGAGAGTAATATCTACCACTGTTAGTACTCTCAGAGGTCTAACGGCTTCTACTTTGAATGTCATGGAAAAATTACCAAGACTGTCATGGTCAGTTATTAATTTGCCTTGGAATCCCATAGGATTTGAAGATACAAAAGGATCAATTTTATAATGATAGAGAGACAAGTATCTGTATAAAGATTTTTTATATTCAAAACTAAAAAAAAATGAAGGACTTCTGAGGGAGGGAGTGATGGGAAAAATCAATGAAATCACTATATATATGACATACAAATGGAAAAAGAAATAGTAGTAGATAACAATAAAAGTAGATAAGAGTAGATGATAATCCACCAGATGGATTTGTTACTGTCTGATCAACTGCACTCAATGTGCAGTCCTCAATGAAGGCAGGCCTCATTGTGTTCACATAGAACATTGTGATCCTGGGATGCCACTTGAGGCATTACTGTCAACAGTGATACCATCAATGTTACCATCATCCATAGAAGTCTTCTTTTGGTATACAAATGTCTCTGTCTGCAACATGATTCTTGAAGGTGCCCAAGTAGAACAGACTTGACATGGCCTCATCAGCTTATTTTCAGGCAGAGATAGACAGTAATATCTACCACTGGTTATACTCACAGAGTTGTAAGGGGCTTCTAGTTTGAATGTCATGGAAAACATTACAATGCTATCATGGTCGGGTTATTGTTTTGCCTTGGAGGCCCCATAGGATTTGGGAGATACAAACAAGTTAATTTCATAATAATAGAGAGAGAAATATTTGTACAGAGATTTCTCATATTCACAACTCAAAAAAAAAAAAAAGGAGAGAGTCCTCGGAGAGATGAAGTGATGGAAGAAATAAACTAAATCACTATATATCTCAGTGTAGAAATATGGAAACAGAAATAGAAGTAGATAATAATAATAAAAGTAGATAAGAGTATATGATAATCCACCAGTTGCTTTTGTAACTAGTTCACAAACCATGTTCAACATATAGTCCTCAATGGAACTACATCTACATGGAGAGAAGTATGCAGGGGGGTACCCCAAGTCTCTGTTTAAGCTCTAGTACTCGTTAACATCTTCATGAAACATTTGGACAAGGGGATAGATGGGGAATTCATCAAATTTGGTGATGACGGCAAGCTAGCACGAATTTCCCAACCTGCAGAAGATAGACTTAAGATTCCAGAAAGATCTTGATAGACTTGAACATTGGACACTATCTAAGAAAATGAAATTCAATGGTGAAGAAGTATGGTTTTACATTTAGGCAAACAAACATTAAGCAAACAAACAAACCCCGAAATGCACAATGTATATAGTACCTTGCTCAATAGTGGTGACTGTGAGGGTGATTTTGGTCTCCTAGTGAACAGTCACTTAAATATGAGCCAGCTGTGATCAGTAGCTGCCAAAAAAAGCCAACACCAGTTCTAGGCTGCATAAACAGAGGGATAGAATCAAGATCACATGAAATGTTAATATTACTTTATAAAGCTTGGTAGGCTACACTTGGAATACTCAATCCAGTTTTGGTTGCCAGGATGTAAAAATTATGTTGAGACTCTAGAAAGAGTGCAGAGAAGAGCAACAAAGATGATTAGGGGACTGGAGGGTAAAATATATGAAGAAGCATTGCAGGAACTGGGTATGTCTAGTTTAATGAAAAGGAGGACTAGGGGAGAGCTGATAGCAGTGTGGCGATATCTCAGGGTCTGCTACAAAGAAGAGGGTGTCAATCTATTCTCCAAGGCATCTGATTAGGTATAGTAGGTAGAATAGAAGCAGTGGGGGGAAAACTAATCAAAGAAAGAAGCAACTTGCTTCCAGAGGTTGTGAATGCTCCAACACTGGAAGTTTTTAAGATGAGATTGAATAACCATTTGTCTGAAGTGGTATATGGGTTTCCTGTCTAAGCAAGGGGTTGAACTAGAAGACCTCCAGGGTCCCTTGGTTGGTTGGGTTTGGTTTATTGGATTTATATGCTGCCCTTCTCCCAAGGCACTCAGGGTGGCGTACAACTATTAAAAAAACACGTATTACAAAAGTTAAAAAAAAATTAAAATAGAATATCACAAACAAATCCAATTAGGATTAACAATAACATTTTTAAAAAATCGATTAAAATTAACAATGATCAATAATTTGTTTTGTTTTGTTCCAGCCAGGCTGGCTTGCTGGAAAAGCCAACTTTTTAGGGCAGTGTCAGAAGGACTGGAGGTTGGGGATTATACGAGGCTCCAGGGGTAGCTCATTCCAGAGGGAATGGCACTCCCACAGAGAAGGCTCTCCTCCTGGGTGGTCGCTAGCCGACACTGTCTGGCTGACGGCATCCTGAGGAGGCCAACTCTGTGGGATCGCACTGGACGGTGGGGAGGCTAACCGGTGGCAGTAGGTGGTCTTGCAGGTCTCGCAGGTATCCTGGGCCTAAGCCATGGAGCACTTTAAAGGTCATAATTAGTACCTTGAATCGCACCCGGAAGACAACCGGCAATCAGTGCTGCCTAAAAGGGGTGTAACATGGAGCACCTAGGTGCCCTTATGATACCCATGCAGCCGCATTCTGGACCAGTTGAAGCCTCAGGGTGCTCTTCAAGAGCAGCCCCATGTAGAGAGTGTTACAGTAGTCCAGGCGAGAAGGACAAGGGCATGAGTGACTGTGCACAGAGCATCCCGATCCAGGAAGGGGCCCAACTGATGTACTAGGTGAACCTCCCATTATCTCCCATAGACTGGGCTGGCGACTCCCCGGGGGAGAGCCTTCTCTGTTGCAGCTCCAGCCTCTGGAATGAACTCCCTGTGGAGATCCGGACCCTTACTACCCTCCCGGCCTTCCGCAAAACCACCAAGTCCTGGCTGCTCCAGCAGGCCGAGGGGCTTGTGAAACATCCAGCCCACGGAAATTGTGAATGTTGCGTCTTTTTTTAAAGTGTTGTCTTTGTCTATTTATCCCCCTTCCCTTGTCTGTTGTGAGCCGCCCGGAGTCCTCTGGGAGTGGCGGCATACAAGATAAATAAAATGAAATGAAATGAAATGGTAAAAGGACCCCCTTTTACCAGGTTCGCCTGGTCAGGTGTTCTTCTAAACTAAGCCGCGTATCCAGGAGGACGCCCAGATTGCGGGCCCTCTCTGATGGGGCTAAAATTTCTCCTCCTATCATCAAAATGGAACAAGATGCAAAATCAGGATGATGGAAACCACAAACACTCAGTCTTGGAGGGATTGAGCTTGAGCCTGTTCCTCCCCATCCAGATCCACATAGTCTCCAGGCATCGGGACATCACGAGGGCATCGTTTGGGTGGTTTGGGGTAGAGATGAAAAGTTGGGTATCATCAGCATATTGACGATACCATACCCCAAAACCATGGATGATATCACCAAGTGGCTTATATATGTTGAACAGGAGGGCGAGAGAACCGATCCCTGAGGCACCCCACAAGTGATGCGCCTTGGGGTCGATCCCTGCCCTCCAGTAAACAAAACTGCAACCGATCCGACAGGTAGGAGAACCACCATAAAACAGTGCTCCCCACTCCCAACCTCCTGAATCTTTGCAGTAGGATACCATGGTCGATGGTATCGAAAGCCACTGAGAGGTCTAATAGGACCAGGACACAGGAGCAGCCCCTGTCCCGGGCCCGCCAGAGATCATCGACCAACACGACCAATGCCATCTTTGCTGTATCTGTGCCTGAAACCCGAATGAAACAGATCCAGGTAGACAGCTTCATCCAGGTACTGGGGAAGCTGACATGCTACCACACTCTCAACAACCTTCGCTACAAAGCGAAGGTTGGAGACCGGATGATAGTTGGCTAAAGAAGCTGGGTCCAGGGAAGGCTTCTTAAGGAGGGGCCTCACCACCACCTCCTTCAAGGCAGTGAGAAAGAACCCCTCTCTCAATGAAGCAATTCGCAATTCACAATATAATGAGCTTATATACCGCCCAATCCTGGAGGACTCCGGGCGGCTTACAAATACGAAAATAAAATAGCTTCTGGGGGAGGAGCCTGTCGCCGACGGGAGCTCAACGGAGCTCCTCTCAGAGTTCTGGTCTGTATATCTTATAAGATCTATAGATATCTCCCCTTTCTGGCAGAAAGGGGCAGGGAGAAGGTCAGTCGTTAGGATCTCTTTGTAATTCACAGCCTTTTTTTCCGCTGTGAATGGAGAAGAGGTTCAACATTAGCTGAGCTTTTACTCCAGCCAGTTCTTCGCAGCTGCTTTTTTGCAGCCCTAGGCAGATTGCCCCCCCCCCCCAGGACAAAGCTAAGCTATTTAAAAATTAATCCGGGCGGGGACCATTCCTGAGGAATTTCTTCTATTACTATCCAAAATACCAGCTTCAATTTTGTAAAAGGCTCCCTTTTCTAGCTGCGTCACAAGATGGCGATCTTATAGCTTTTGTGTTTGATGTGACGTACTTTGTCAGCTCTACTCTTCTGAAGGCTTCTCCGTATTAACTGTTAAAAGATTAACTGAGGGGAGCAGAGACGTTGATTGTTGGCTTGCTTGATTGCTTGTTTTTATTTTTATTTTTTGGAATGGCTCCCAAATCTAAGCAGAAGCGCTTCCTTAATAACACATCTCAAAAAATTGCTATGAAGTCGCTGCCCTTGCCTCCTACGCCCTCCACTGGAGATTTGTTAACACAAGAATTTCTTCTCAAAACGAATAATTTCAGACAGGAATTAATCAATTGATATCGGATTTATATGATCAATTTGATGCTAAAATTGCTCAAGCAAAGGAGGATATGATCGGAGTAATGACAGTTATGACAGATTATATTGCTGAAACGGAGGATAAATTGGAACTTTTGGAAGAAACCAACTCTAATTTGACATCCAAAATCCAAACGTTACAACAGGAAATTGAAAATGCTCAAAAACAACTTGTCATGATAAATTATAATAAGACTGCGTTTGCAATAAGAGTTAGAGGACTGCGTGAAAAGGAACAGGAGAATTTGAAACAGATCTTCTTTGAGGCTCTTAGCCGCTCGTGGGAAGTCCGGGACTTAACTTTGATTGGCAGATCCAAAAAAATTACCGCCAGAATTCGTGGGTAGCAAAACAGCGACAGCTTCCGAGGGACATAATTATATATTTCACCACAAGGGAATCCAGAAATGTGATAATACAGAGGCTTTACAACAAGAGGCTGAGAATTGATGGACAGGACTTGATTGTTTTTAAAGAAATACCATCTCAAATATTAAGAGCAAGGAGAGACTACATTTTCTTAACTGAAGAACTCAGAAATTCTCAGATTCCATACAAATGGGAAGTCCCTGCTGGCATTACAGTTACATTTGAGAATCAAAAACATCGCTTTAACTCTGTCTGTGAAGCCCGAGAATTTTATTACAAGACTTTGAAGGCGGGACTTCCTGATTCATCCGGACCTGGAGAGAGACAAGGAGAAGGAGAAGACAAGCAGCGGGACACGTGGCCACAAGGCGGAGGGTGTTGCTTTCCTCTTCCGGAAGGGCAGAAGAGTAAAGAATAAAGACTTAGCGATGCTTTTAAAACTTCATGATTTCTGCCTGGTATAAAATGGAAAAGTTGTACATCGATGATGAGATATGGAGGCTGAAAGAAGCGCTGCTGATTGTGGACATATATGTATATAAGATTTGTTTGAACTCTAACTCAAATTGCGCATGAATTATTTTCCTAGGCGAGGAGAGCGGAGATCGCGATCTTCTTGAGTTGTGGTTTGGAACGAACGGAGTTGGGAGCTGCGTGGGAGATGGAAGGGTAGCGAAAGCTTAACTAGACTACTTGGGGCTAGAATGCAAGCTGATGTTTGTATGAATTGCTATTTCAATATAAGGTTAAGAAAGATTAGTCAGAGAGTCTCCAGGAAGGTGGAGTAAATATGTGAGGAGCAATGGATGCGGATAAAATATTATGTGGACATGGGTAAAGGCAGGGTGGAAGGTAAAAAATTTACACGTGGATGTGGGTAAGGACAGAATGGGAGGTGTTGGAAATGAAAATGAAAATAAAATAAAATTACACACAGGGGAGAGAACATACATAGTTAAAACGCACAATAGACAGTTGGCTTTACTGGGGGTTGAACCTGGTTTAAAAAAATCAGCAACCCCAGCCTGTCGAAACAGCCAGGTCTTGTGGCTTTTTGGAAGGCCACGAGAGTGGGAAGGGTCCGGATCTCTGCTGGTAGCTCGTGCCACAGAGCCAGAGCAGCTACAGAGAAGGCTCTCCCCCGAATGGTCACCAGCTGGCATTGTCCGTTGACTGGCACCCGGAGGAGGCCTAGTCTGTGAGTTCTTATCGGACGTTGGAGGGTGGTACCAGGAGGCGGTCTCTTCAGATATCCAGGTCCAATGCCATGTCCGGCTTTAAAGGTGATCACCAGCACTTTGTAGCGGCGTCCTGGAGACCAATAGGGGGCCAGTGCAGCTCGCAGAGGATAGGTGTAACATGGGTGTACCAAGGTACACCCGATATCGCTCGCACAGCTGCATTCTGGACCAACTGTAGTCTCCGAACACTCTTCAAGGGCAGCCCCATGTAGAATGCGTTGCAGTAATCGAGACTTGAGGTGACGAGGGCATGAGTGACCATTTGAAGTGCCTCCCAGTCCAGATAGGGCCACAACTGGTGCACCAGGCGGACCTGGGCAAAGGCCCCCCTGGTCACAGCTGACAGATGGGGTTCTAATGTCAGCTGTGGATCCAGGAGGTCACCCAAGTTGCGGGCCCTCTCTGAGGGGTGCAAGCTTTCACACACCTCCCAGGCTAATAGATGGAGAGTCTGGACTGTCCTTGGGAGGAAACATCAATAGCCACTCGGTCTTGTCTGGATTGAGTGCTAGCTTATTTACTCCCATTCAGACCCTAACAGCCTCCAGGCACTGGCACATCACTTCCACTGCTTTGTTGGTAATCGCCTGGAGCCAGGCTCGTATCACCTCCCGGGAAGCCGAGACTAACCAAATGAGACACGGGTCCAGCACACAAGTGGCAGCACTGAGTCTCCCCATAATCCTGCCCATGCCCTTGGGGGTCACAGGGTCAAACTCATTCCAGATGGTCTCCACAAGATTCATCGCCATCAACTCACCCGAATCTATCCTGTCAGAGTCCAAGCCTGTCCAAATCTGAGTGATTTTATCCTGCAGATACTGAACAAATTCTTCAGCCCTACCCTACAAGGGGTCTTTCCCAGTTCCTTGGTTAAGTAAGGAGCGTGTCACCCTAAACAGTGCGGCTGGGCAGTTATCTGCAGACGCGATAAGAGCAGGAAAATGTTGCCATTTTGCCGCTTTTATCGCCACTAAGTAGTATTAATATGAATCTTACTAGTGTTTCGATCAGATTCGGACCGGCTAGCCCTCCAACCACTCTCTAGGCATCTTTTCCAGCGTTTCATCTCCCGGAGCTCCTCGGTAAACCAGGGAGCTACATGGGATCAACACCGTGTCAGAGGCCGCAAAGGCACAACGTGATCCAAAGCCCCAGTGGCCGCCCTATCTCAGGCTTCCACTAGGGCTTCGGTCGAGTTGTGAGCAAGGGATTTAGGAAAAGTCCCAAGCTCATTCAGGAACCGTTTAGGGTCCATCAGGCGCCTGGGGCGGAACCATCTAGTCGGTTCCACCTGCCTGCGGTGAGGGGTAGCAGTATGGAAGTCAAGCCTGATGTGGAAATTATCTGACCATGACAAGAGTTGGATAGAAATATCCCCTAAATCTAGATCATTCATCCATTGCCCAGAGACAAAAATCAGGTCGAGCGTACGTCCCCCATTATGGGTGGGGTCTTCAATTAACTGAGTTAGGTCCATAGCCATCATGGAAGCCATGAACTCCCAAGCTGACTCAGATATATCACCAATGGAAGGCAGACTGAAATCCCCAAGGATCATAAGCATGGGGAAATCAACCGCCAACCCAGCTAACACATCCAGCAGCTCCAGCAGGGCCAATGAAACGTAGCAGGGAGACAGGTTCATAACAAAAAGGCCCACCTGAACTCCAAGACCCCATTTCACAAAAAGGGACTCACACCCATCTATCTGAGGCACAGTGACCTCATGAGGTCTGAGACTTTCCCTAATAACTACTGCCACCCCCACGCCCCTGCCCTTGGCTCTCAGGTGGTGAAATGCCCAGAAGCATGGTGGGCATAATTCACTAAGGAGAACACCCCCCTTATGGCCCAACCAGGTCTTCATAATGCATGCCAGGTCTGCTCTACCCTCTTGTATGAGGTCGTAAATGAGGGGAGCCTTATGTACCATGGACCTGGCATTAAGCGACACCAGCCGGAAACCAACCGCCCCATTTCACTCAGGATGTTCCGGCTATGAAGCAGTAAATCGCAGCTCAGGGGTATCCCTGAGGTCCCAGGAAGTTCTCATAGCTAGACCTGGAACCAACGATGGGATAGGGTACCCCCTGCAAGCCCTGAGAAGCACAATCATCTCCCCGAAGCTCTCCTCAAATGCAACAGGACATCATCTTGGGCATGCCAACTCTTCCAACTCTTTAATACTATTCTAAGATTGATTCTATTCTAATAAAGCTGACACAGCTTTAAGACTAGAACTAAGAATTACAAGGATAAAAGACAGGATGTTTATTAAAATGTGTTTGAATATTAATAGTCAGGTTTGGTTGTTAAGCTGTTGGTTTGACCTCTGAGCTTGGCAATTTGGTTGCAAACATTTCATCACCATTTGAGGAGACATCGTTAGTGTATTTTCAATTTTAAATTCAAAACCCACTGATGTAGTCTCTTCGAATGGTGGTGAAAAATTTTCAATCAAATTGCCAAGCTCAGAGCTCAAACCAACAGCCCAGGGATGATCGTTTTAATTTTAATTTCTAAATTCCCTCGTGTAATCTACATTATATAGTCACTTAGAATATAATAATATTTACAAATATATACAATGTTGTCATATTTGTTGTAGATAATACAATTCTTACACAGTATTTTTGTGTCCATTGTCCAACCATTTATACCCTCTATCCCACACTTTATAATACTCCAATTCATCTCTATCCTTCAGTTCCATGGTCAACCTATCCATCTCTGCACACTCAAGTACCTTTCTTATCATTATTGCATCTGAAGGGATATTATTCTGCTTCCAATTTTGAGCAAATAAGATTCTTGTTGTGGTTTGTATATGTAATATATATATATATCGATTGTTTTCCACATTTTTTCACCTAATATGCCCAATAAGAATAGTTCAATTTTATCTTTTGTTCTGTAATTTGTTTCATTTCTTTATTTTAAGCCAATACTTTCTGGTTTTGGTACAGGTCCACCACATATGGTAGAAAGTTCCTTGTTTATAGCTGCATCTCCAACATTCAGGTGAACAATTTGGAAACATTTTGACCAGTCTCGCTGAAAGGAAATGCCAACAGTAAAACATTTTATATAAATTTTCCTTACAGGCTGTTGACATTGTCAATTAGTAATTTTTCTCCCATAATTTATCCCAGTGAGCTAATTCAATACTATAGCCAAAGTTTCTTGCCCAACTTATCATCATCTCCTTCTTCCATTTTACGTATATCTTAGACATTAAATGTATGCGTTAGTAATCATTTCCCCCTGTCTCTTGCAATATCTTGTCCAATTCCATTTGTTTTCCATAAAAGCCATGCTGTTCTACATATATTTTATATCTTCTCTTAATTTGGAGACAGAGCCCTCACCCTATCTCTATTCCTTGCTTTTTAACTCCTGCTCACATTTTACTTCTCCTTGATTATTTTTAATTATTAATTTAATTTAAATCTTTAATTTAAAACTACTCTTTCATCCTCCAGATCTGACTGCTCATATTAACAGAGATAACTTACAATTTAACTGTAATATATACATAGAAAGTCATTCTTCTAGCTTATCTGTGGAAGTGAAGTACCTCTTCAGTTACTCTTCCAGCTTATAATATTATTTATTTAGAAAATAAGAAAATTATGATAGGCATTGATCAAGAAAAAGAAATAAAGAAATCATAGCCAAATAAATAAAAATAACTTTGCTAGTTGGTTAACTAAAGTGTGTAGGAAACATAACACAGTAATAAAGGGTGACTTTAATTACTTGACATCAACTTGGAAACATCAAGTGAGAGATCAACACATTCTGGACTGACTAACTTTGTCTTCCAAAAGGTAGAGGAGAGAATAGAGGGGCTGCCTTAATGGACCCAATGAGCCACAGTGGCACAATGGTTAGAGTGCAGTACTGCAGGGTACTTCTCCTGACTGCTGGCTGCTGGCTACCTGAAATTTGGCCGTTCAAATCTCATCAGGCTCAAGGTTGACTCAGCCTTCCATCCTTCCAAGGTGGGTAAAATGAGGACCCACAATTGTTGGGGACAATATGCTGATTCTGCAAATCCCTTAGAAAGGGCTGTAAATCACTGTAAAGCACTAAATAAGTCTGTTCTATTGCTACTGCTAATTCTTACTAACAGAGAAAAAAGTGGTGGTAGAATGGATTAAAATTACCAGAAATTTGGGTGAATGTGACCATATCTTATTGGAATTGAATATAATGCAAACACAAGCAAGAAAACATAAACCATTTTATTAGACTTTAATCCAATGTAAACAAAAAAATCCAAGGTATCATGCAATAAATATATGTAACAAATTAAACATCTGGGAAAAAATCAGTTCTGTCACATCCTTGAAGAAGATAAAAAGGTCAGAGCCATCTTTATCATACAGAAGAAGCTTTTTCATAAGGTAGACACTGAAACCTAGAAGTCCTATGTAATGGGTCTAGGACTACTTGTTGCAGTCAACTTGCTATGGCCAATTCACCACAACCTACTTGCCCCAGTCAACTGGCCATGGGAAAACTCCCAGACGGACAAGTATTACACTAATATTGAAAAAATAGTGGAATAGAATCATTAAAGAAAGGAAGAACAAAATGAAATGTGAATGATAAAAATTAAAATATTTTAAAATTATTTTAAATATTTAAATTGAATATTTGATTTGGCCCCTGATGAGTTGTCCCACAATGAGTTGACTGTAACAAATTGGTTGAGGCTACATGTCCCATTCTGCTATGTAATTGCACATGCTGTATACTCTCTGGCTTAAATGTATTCTTAGAGAAATTATCATCCACATATGTAAAGAAAGATGATTTATAATTTTCTTTTCATTAACTGATGCTTATCGTTCAGTTCAGGTCTAATTACAATGATAAAACACTTGGGAAAAAAGATACACACTAATAATCCAGCACTGGAGATCATGGAGAAGATCTCCACAGCCAACATATATTTTCCCCTAGTGCTTAAATAAGTTGGAACAAAGCAAAGCCAAACACTGCAAAAGACCAACATGCTGAAGGTGATGAATTTGGCTTCATTAAAACTGTCAGGTAACTTCCTAGCTAGAAAAGCAGCAGAGAAGCTGATCATAGCCAGGAGGCCCATAAATCCCAAAACGCAATAGAACATGATCGATTCCTCATTGCACTCCAGGATTACTTCTTCAGACATTGATTTCATATCAACATCTGGGTATGGTGGAAAAATTGTCCACCATACTATACAAATAGTGGTTTGAACAAGGGAGCAGGAAAAAAGAATAACAGTGACCATTCTTCCACCCACCCATTTCCTCATTTTGGAGCCGGGTTTGGTGGCCATAAATGCTAGAACCACTACAAAGGTCTTGGACAATACACAAGAAACTGCCACAGAGAAGATGAGCCCAAAAGCTGGTTGACGAAGCAGACACAGAATTTTGTTGGGTCTCCCAATAAATAGAAACACACAAAGGAAGGAGAGTAGGAGAGAAACAAGGAGCGTGTAGGTGAGATTCCGGTTATTGGCTTTGACAATGGGAGTATCTTTATGTTTAATGATAATGTTAAGTGCCAAAATGGTCTTAAAACAAAAACAAAGAGAAAGAGCAGTAAGACTGATCCCCAGGGGTTCTTCATAGGATAAAAAGCTAATCTGTTTTGGAAGGCATACATTTCTTTCAGGGTTTGGATAATGATCGTCTGGGCACAGAGAGCAATCAGCCATGTCTGAAAAAGAACAAAAAGAGTTGTATATTCTGGATTATACACACTGACATACTGAAGCCTTAATTCATTCTCCATTTCGATCTTGAGGTGGCAATTGTTACAATCACAATAGGTACTATAACCTTATCCCCATTATATCTTGAATCTCCCTACCCTTCTCCTTTGATATTTTCCCCTCTGGACATGGAAGACAATCATAGCAGCAAAATGACTTCTCTTCTTTCTTGACCTTGCTGTATCCTTCCTGACAAGGGTCATTACATAAAGAACAAGGTGGTGCCTATCAATCAATCAATAAATAATAATATTTTTGCTTTAGGAAAATAAACGCAAAGAAATATTACAATTATATTACTCATAGAACTTAGTAGGGTTTCCCTTCACGCGGTACGAACTCCAAGCATGGGCATAAAACCAGAGTTTTAGGGTCCTAGAAAATGCCAGCATGATTGGAGCCATCTTGACCTCCAGAGACAGAAATTCCAATTGAGGGATATTAGAGGAGAAATGGGACATTTTATAGGCTTTAAGCCTTTTTTGCTGATGGAGCCTGAAGCATATTCCTGGCTGGCTTGGATTGCAATACCTGGGGAGAGATGATCTCTCAGGTAACCTGTTCTAATCCATGAAGGGTTTTAAATCTGACACCAGCACCTTTAATTGCACATGACAGCACACTGGCAACCAAATGAGAATAGAATAGAATAGAATAGAATAGAATAGAACAGAACAAATTTGTCATGTTATATATGCCAAATAACCTAGAGGACAATGACTAGATCCATAATGGCCTACCTATGGCACACATGTCACAGGTGACACACAGTGCCCTCTCTGTGGGCCCATGAGCCATTGCCCAGCTCAGCTCCATCATGCATGTTCATGAACCTCCCACTGGACAGCTGGTTTTTGGGTCTTGGCCGTGCATGTGTGGGGAGCAGGGTGCATGCGGGAGACACATGCACATGCACAGGGGGTTGGCATCATGCAGGGAAGCCACACACATCTATCTGTGGCACGCATCTATCTGCAGGCAGGGGAGCCTTTACCCCAACTCAGCTCCACCATTCATGTGCACCTCCCACTGGGCAGCTGGTTTTTGGGTCTCTGCCCCACATGTACTGGGAAGTAGTGCACATGTGGGAGACATGCGTACATGCAAATCCGGTTAGGGGTCACACAGGGAAGTTGCACATTGCTGTTTAGGGGCAGTGTATGCATAGGTAGATGGACACATTGCATCATGGGTGCATGCACATACACTTTTGGCATGCAACAACAAAAACATTAGCCATCACTGGATTAGATCCTCTGTTGCATTCTGCTCTAGTTAAAACTTCTGAACTTTCTGTTAGGTAAGCTCCCTGTTGGGAGAGTGAATACGTTGAGTGAAGTGTTGTGAGAGTTGTGTTGGAGAATACACAAACCAGCCTACAGAGACACTGCAGTTTAAATAGGCTTTTACTTTTGTGGAAATAGAGGTCTCAGAGTCCATCGAACAGTCCAAGTCATACACGGATAAGTCAGTCAGTAATCAATGTCTTTCAGTTAAGGGATAATCCAAATAACATAGTCCAGTATCATATAATAAGTCCAGTAAGCAAGGTTTGCTAACAGTTGCAAAACTTACAATAGCTCACGGAACTCAGATCTGTTCAGCCCACCATCTATTCAAACACAGAGAGAGCTAACAGTCGTTCTGGCTCCCTCTTATGGCCGATTGAGGAAAACAGCAACCAATCACATTTTACAGTATGGTTTAAAGAAACAGTTACAACATTGTTACATGATTTATATATTGCTAACATAACCGTTAGAATTATATTCCTAACACTCTCTTCAATGGCAGCTCCATGTTATGGCATCCATGACCTCCATATGAGAGGTCACAAGGGAAACTGTGAGAAATATTTCTATACCAAATATTTGAAATATAAACATCTATTTTTAACTTTTTCCCCATGATATTTTTAAAGGGTTTAACCAAGAGATGGTGCTATGAATTTTCCATCAATAGAGAGACATTTTATGTTGTATAACTGAAGGCAGAGAAACTAAAATTCATACATCTAACCTGAAGAAATCCTACTGGCCATGTGATGGAATCCACAGATATGTTGAAGAATGTGTCAGATAGAGCTGTTGGATCTATTCTTCCAACTTTGACCCTAATAAAGGACTGGTTTGGGAATGTGATCCAGTTGATAATATCAAATCCACCAGTGAGTTCTCCATTTTTGTCAAAAGTGATCTTTTCACCAACACTGTTGTTGAATGAGACACTTCTTAGAAAGGGATGAAGCTACAATACATGGTAGAAATAAAAAGAGGGAAGAGAGGGAGGTATTATACTGGATATTGCTAGTTTGATTTTATTTATTTTAGTTGTAGATTAGGACCAAACAAATAGTACAACAATCATTTGGAAACAAGAATAGAAGGAAAAAAATAATAAATACAATAAAAGGAATGAAGCTATAATATATGATAGAGATAACAAGAGAGAGGGATTGAGGGAGGGATGGTGGGAGGAAGGGAGGGAGGAGTGTGTATACTGGATATTGTTTGCTTTTATCTTAATTATAGATTAGGACCAAACAAATAATACAACAATCGTTTGAAAACAAAGCAGAAGCAAAATATCATATTCCTACAATAAAATCTAAACGTATAAACATAGAATTAAAAAATGAAACAAAAACAAAATCTGCAAAATTACACTTTGTAATGCAAATAATATATACATAAACCTTGATTTTGCTCACAATCACTTCACTAAGAGGTTATTTGTGTTCAATCAAAATTCAGATATAGAAAAAGGCTACAATGAAATGTTTACCTCAGGTCCAACTAGTAAGGAACACTCATTTCTATTTCTAGAAACAGTTATTTTTAATTTGTTCTATTGCCTGGCAATGGTGTTTCAAGTGGGGAAATATGTACTTGTGTCTTAAAGGTGACCCAAAATTTCAACTTCCTCCCCACCAAGTTATTTTACTATGTTACAGAATATTCCCTATATATAGTTAGAAAGTAGGGCATTATAATAGGCAAGTTGTTCTAGTGCCTTTAGGGACTATCAATAAAGTGCATAATGTGCAGATGTTTCTGTTCTCTTAACAATTTTTTTTCATTACAAACTTTATAAATTTGATAATTTCATCAATGACTTTTTCAGATAGGCAATTGGAGCAAATATTTATAAGGTACACTAAAGCACTTGAAATAATCAGATAAATTAATACTTTCCATGAATTTCCTAAATCCATAAATCACATTCTTAAATCATGGTTGTTTTCTACAAACATGACACATTATTCAAGGAAAAACAAGAGTAAATCTTACCAAATATATTATAATAATGAGAACAGAGAATGTAAAAAGAACACATCCAATATATTTTCTATTTCCTTCTAGAATAAACAGGAGTTAACAAGGATCCATAAACAATATAGCACAATAGATTTTAGTGGCATAAAAGCAGAGTCTGATTGGATTCGACAGGAAGTTCTCCAGCTGGAAAGAAGTGGGGAATGTGAGCTCTGAAGAGCTTCACATGAACCCTGGCTGACAAACTTACTCCGGTGATCCTTGTTTGTATCAGAACCCCCCTGGAGGATGGAGATGAAGGAGGGCAGCATCTCACTAGACCCAGAGGGAGGCAACAGGTCCCTCGTAGGTCAGAGATTTGCCTTACGAAATGGAGTGGGGGCGGCAGCCTGCAATATGGCTGACAAGATGCTGACTTCCCATCTAAGAAAATGAACAGGAGGATGAGGAAGAGATGAAAAACCGGTAAGAAAATTTATCTAACCCACATCCATAAATCAAACCTGGTAAAGGCAAAGAAATCTTGAGAGCATAAATAATATTGATGGCTAGATCGGGATTTTCTCTAAAAGAAAGAAAGAAAGAAAGAAAGAAAGAAAGAAAGAAAGAAAGAAAGAAAGAAAAGAAGAAAGAAAGAAAGAAAGAAAGAAAAGGAAAATGGAGGGTTGAAACACCAGCCCCCCAAAAAGCTATTTTGCTTGAAACAACTTCAGATAGAAAAGGAGAAAGCAGGGAAGTGAGAAACCCACTCAAATATAAACTCTAAATTGATTTTGGATTTGAAATAGAAACCAAACATTCTGAAGGATTTACTTCGCTTTGAATCAACTCCAAAAAATCAAGAAAAAACAAACACTTCTTCTCACCGATAACTGATAACCTAACCTTGACTGTATGGGAAGTTTTAATTAACCAACTGCCATAAATCAGCATTTGGAAAAGCAGGAGGCAAAACAGAAACATACCCGAATCTGGCTGTTTGCAAGTTTGTTCCAATTGATACATTTTGAGCAGCTGTGGTTGTCTGGAAGGTGGCGGGGAATGAATAATTATAGAGTCAAGAACTGGGAAATGTGACGGTTTTTTCCCCCTCTTTCGTCCTTTTTTTTCTCGGCAAAAGATTAAGATGGCCCCGGTTTCTCTTCTGGTCTCACAGTAAATGAAATTTAAGGTGGACCAGAACCTCAAAATAAGACTTGTATAACTAAATGCAATTTTGGAACTGGACATTAAGAAAGGACAAAAGACCAAGATGGATCCTATTCCCCTTTCCCACGGCAGCTGACGTAGATAAATTTAAGGTGGATCAGAACTCTGAAATAAGAACTGTATAACTAACTGTAACTTTGGAACTGGACATCATGGAAAGCTGGGGATTTGAAGAACTACGTGAAATTATAAAAAAATACATAAATCATTAAAATCAAGCCTAAATAGAATTCTGAATCCACAGAAGCAGATATCTAAAGAAGAATTCAAAGAAGAAGGGGGGCAAGACAACAAAGGGATAGAAATGGAGGAAAATGAAAAGCAGACAAAGAGCTCCATTAGTCTGGGCAGTGGTATATGGATAACTGTAAAAAGAGGAGGTGTCCCAACAAAAGGGAATAAAAAAGCAGATAAAAGAGGTTGAGGTTATTAGTGGCATAAGGAAAATTGAAGTAGGCGGTTGTGCCCCAATAAAAAGAAATATAAAATATCCTTTTGATGGTGGCCTGGGGAAAATTGAAGAGAGTGGATGTGTCAAAAGAATGAAAAGGAAGAAGACAGGAACAGAGAAGTGGGACAAAAGACTTACTAGGAAAAAATAGACAACTAGAATATGAGAAAATATAAAGCTAAGGGTTTTATTCCTAAATATGACAATAAAATGTTGCTAATTGGTTGAATATAATAATCGAAAGATAATTAAACAAAGGTTAAATATATGGAATATGGATAAATATGATACTGATATGGGGAGGTTGTAAAACAGAGGTTTGTGATTCACTTTTATACATGATAATTAAACTGAGTTGTGAATTGACTGGATATGACAATAGAACAACTAAGCATGGGTTAAAATATATGAAACATGGACATATGTAGAATTTTTAAGATGATGAATAAAGTGAGATGTTTACCTCTGTTATTCTGTATAATAGATTACAGGAATTGTAATGGACATTGAACAGCGAGGATTGCCATTTATAGACAATTAAGGGTAATCTAATCTAATATATGGAAAATGGAGAGGGAACATGAAATGCACCTACAATGGAAAACTATTGAGATTTAAAGACAGAATCACTAACTGGGGGTACGTAAGGATGTATAATTATATAATAGATAATGATGAGAATAGCTGGGAATTGTAACCAGGAATACATCTCAGCCAAAATTAGGCTGGGGGAGGGGGTATTAAAAGTACAATGACTATATATGTATTGTTTTTTGTTCTATTTTTTTTAAAGGAGGAGAATACATGTTAAAATTAAATATGTATATTGAAAAGGAATTATAAATACCATCAACATAAAATGGAGCTTGCTCAGAAGCTGAAATACACCAAGTAAATGAGATGAAGAGTGGGAAATAGAGGAGAGAGGAAAGGGAAGAAGAGAGGGATAGGAGAGAGGGCAAAGGGGGGAGAGGAGAAGAGAAATGAGGAGTGGAAAGGGGAGAGAAGAGAAGGAGAGAGGAAGGGGAAGTAGAGAAGAGGAGGATGACAGAGGGAAGACAGGAGATAGGGAGGGGAAGGAGAAAGGGAAAAGAAAGTGATGGATAAAGTACAAATATGGTGTATGGAGAGCAGAAGAGCCAATAATTTTTTTTGGGAGTTGATGGTAAGATGAATTGATGTAAACATTTAATAATACAGTATTATGTTGGCTATGTAATAGTATACATGTGATTATATGTTATGAAAATGAAAAAAATAAAAAAAAGTATAACAAAAAAAGCAGTCTGGTTAAATTAAAAAAAATGACTTTTGAGTGTAGAATAAACCTGGCAATGAGAAATAATGAGCAGAAAAGCAATGCAAGGGAACCTTAATAGAAGGTCGATGATGAGATTCAAGAAGAATGCCTTGACAAGTTCGCATACAAAAAGGTCTGTATGATTCACTGCAAACATTCAAATCAAATCTTCTAGAACAAAAGGTTACCAAGACTCTGATCCAGCATGTAATGGAGAGGGAGAGGACCATCTCCTTCCCTCTACTTATAGACTCATAAAAAGTACTGTGATTTGACACTACAGATATAATTCATTCCTTTTCATTTCAGCAGCCCAGCATGCCAGAATTATTGAGTTGATTTACACACAAACAGAGACACAGACAGACAGACACTCACACACCGAGGGGTGTTAAGGGTGTCTTACTCCCACAGTATTTATTTCCAGAAAGTAAGTTATCTATTTACCAAGTTTGGTTGAAATTGCTCGAGGTGTTCCAGAGTTATGCTGGAACACACACCCATGTGCGCGCCCACACACACAAAAAAACACACAGAGCCATTTTTACATATATAGAGTAAGGTTTATGGATGGATGTTGCTACCACACATATGGTGCAGTTCTCTGCTTTAGATCTTACCTGCCATAACACTTGATTTGGAAACTGCTGCCTTCTTTCTTTCACTAATACTCTTTGCCTGGACTTTGATAAATACAGAGATTGCAAAGCATGTGCCACAGCATGGACTGCATTGTAAATATTATAGCTCTGGCCACTCATGCGTGTTTCAAAGACAGATGTAGGAAGGGTCTCAAGTCTCTCCTGCCCAGTACATTTGTTCTCTGTTTCAGGATCGGTGAAGAAACAGTTGAATGCCTGTTCCCAGAAATCCTTCCTAAAATAGTCATGCTGGTTGTTGATTGGACTTATGCTCTCAAGAAACTTTGGAAAGTTTTCAACTTCCTTTGTGTGAACTGCAAAGGATAAAGCACCTTGCAGGAAATGGATGTCCCACGATCTATGAAAGGAAATCGAAGTGTAATCTGTCTGAGCGGTTGTCACCCAGATTTTTGTCTTCTTTGGTATGTCCTCCACTTCTGCCAATTGGAGATAAGTTCTCAGAAGTGATAAAGATTCAGTTTCACCATTTAAGACTATGACGTTGGCTGTGCTGTTCATGAGACTTTGATATATTTGGAGTCCTTCACCTATTTGATCATTAAAATCAACATAATAATCTACCTTAGGCAACTTTTGTATGAAATCAAAGCAGATGCCGTGCTGGGAAAATGTGGGGAGTACCTCATGTACAAATTTCTCTCCCTTTTCATCATTCACAAGAACTCCAATCCAGAGCCAGCTAAAATACAGCAATAAATGGAGGAGGCCCCGGCATTGGTGGGATTCATCTGGAAACATTTGTTGTAAAAAAACTGCTTCAGTTTCTTTATCCATGATTGGAGTAGAGCCATATGTAAGCTAAAAGAGGTAAAAAAATCAAAGATTGGTATGAACCTCTGAAAATGTGTACATATAATTAAATTTTTGGATGTCCTCAAGCATATATACTAAAACATGCTCCAAATATTTGCATTCATTTCCAAATGCTTATGGAGATTCTCAGACATCCAGGTCATGGTTCTCCCAAAGTTGCTTTTTCAAGAGGCAACTGGACTTTTTAGTTTTTCTTTGAAGATGTTTCACTTCTCATCCAAGAAGCTTCTTTAGCCCTGCCTGGATGGTGTGGACTGGATGGTGGGACTGGATGGTGGGGTACATATTTCTTGCAGACAGCACAATATAGGACAACAAAAATATCAGGATTAGATTCAGCAATCCATCTGCATTTATAAGACTTAGGCCACTCTTTTGGAGATAGCAAAGTCTACATTTTGGACAGAGAGAGCCACTGGTTTGAAAGACGGGTCAAAGAGACTGTCTATGTCAAAATTGAACAGCCCTCTCTTAAAAGAGAAGGAAGGATCATCTATCTCCAGTCTACAACACAGTCCTTTCAACAGTTCCAAGAAGCCTCCACACCCATTTGCACCACTCAAGTGAGCCTGATGACACAGATAAACCTTCAGCTCATCTTAATGACTCACTAAAATAATGACCAGCTGTCTGCAAGGAGTATAAATCTTTCCATTCCCCACCATCCAGCCAGAGCTGAACAAGCTTCTTTGATGAGAATTTGATCCATTTTTAAGAGGTCCCCAAGGAGGCGTGCATGAGGGCACCATTGTGCCTACTGTTCCTGTCCTACCATCCCATTTATATGTACTCTTTTTTGTGTTTATGGCTATGTTTGTTTATTTATATCCATTTATTTGTGCCATTCTTCAGGCACAAATACTTGTTTCCTTGTACTTGTTGACAAACAAACAAACAATAAATAAATAAATCCAGAATGTTTAGTTGCCTCTTGAAAAAAGCACCTTTGAGATATTTATTTCCAAACATATTCAAGAGTAAAATCAATATTTTTGTGGAAGAACTCTCATTGTGTTTGTTGTCCGTAAGGAAATGTAAAACAGACACACAGAGAGAAGAACTATACTAGAAAAGGGAAAATGACTGCTGAATCTGAATTTGGTGCCTTGAATTGCAGAATATTTACATATGACAAACACATTCTCGTCAAAGTTGTCCTTAGTCTTTTGTCAATCCAAACAAGTGGAAATGAATGTCTATGAGTCTTAAATCTACTTTATTTCTTTCTACTCCAATCTTTCCAGAGTATGTTGGAGATGCTATTGGCCTACAGAAGGAAGCACCCATGGATGCTCAAGACACTTAGAACAGCCTAGCTATTGTCTTCTTCAAAATTCCAAATTTCTCTGCTTTTCTACTGGAGAGGAATAGAGACTTGCTGGATTAGAAGTGAAGGAAGGTTTTCCAAGGCTTAGAGGACATAGAGACTTTATTACACCTGGAGCAGGATCCCTAAGTATTGGATTTAAGCTGCTTGATTCCCTTCTTATTATTTTGAAATAGACATACAAGGCAGTTCTTCTCTCTATTTGCTATTTAGATAAATCTTTAAAACTTGCTTAATGGGTATATATCAAAAAGTTGTATACAAACTGAACATACCCTGCATCATAAAAGCTAACATGCTAAGCTTGTTCATTCATCAGTCTTACCTGAGGAATTTTGTAGATGTTCAGAATAGTTGCCCCATGGAGACAGATGTCAGGTCCCACAAGGACAGCAGCCAGATTTCTGGGCATCCCACATTTGTAGTTAGGAATGAATCTGCCCTGGGTGAAGGGAAGCCCCATGGAAGCGAGGTAAGTCCAACCTGGACTAAAATGGCTATTATAGATGTGAAAGCCCAGCGTGACATTAGGCAGAATCTGAGGGTTTTCATTGATCTCCTCAATGGCAAACACTAAAGCCAGAATGTGCTGGTAGTTTTGATAAAATATCCTGTAACAAGAATTACATAACACATTTAAAAGAATCTGCTTCAGATGATGGCATGTCCAATCTTCCAGACCTATATCTCAAAAAAAGAAACTCAATTTTCCTACAGTTAAATCAATTTAAATATTAATCAAAGCTAATACAGTTCCTTCAGAGTTTAGTTGTATGCACATCATGTACACAAATCTATATTCTCTACCTAGAATGAATTCCATATAATGTGTCATAATAGACTTTTGATCTACATTGAAAATAAATCAAAGTATCCTATGTTTGAGAAAATGGTATTTCTGGGTATTATAGCTCAGAGGAAAAAATCTTGAGCATCATATAATTAAACAATTGGACTCAGAGCTGGAAAAATCAATCAATTAGAAACATACATAAGTCCGTCTTGAATTTCCTCAGAAGGATGTCGACTGAAATCAGGGGGATCAGAAAATGACAAGATCACAGAAGTGATGCTACCAATGCTAACGTCTCCAAGCTGATGATATGTGTAACGTATAGGAGCAGGCTCATCATGTTTACATTGAATATTAGGATCCTGGAATGCCACTTGAGGCATTCCTGTCAACAGTGATGCCATCAATGTTACCATCATCCATAGATGTCTTCTTTTTGTATACAAATGTCTCTGTCTGCAACATGATTCTTGAAGGTGCCCATGTGGAACAGTCTGACATGGCCTCATCAGCTGTTTTTCAGGCAGAGATAGGCAGTAATATCTATCACTGTTTATACTCACAGAGTTCTAACGGCTTCTAGTTTGAATGTCATGGAAAACATTAACAAAGCTATCATGGTCATGTTATTGTTTTGCCTTAGAGTCCCATAGGTTTTTAAGATACAGGCTAATTTCATAATGATAGAGAGACAAGCATCTGTATAGAGATTTCTTACATTCACAACTCAAAAAAAAAAAAAAAGTGAAAGACTTCTGAGGGAAACATATCCCATGACAAATCAAAGGGATTCTTAGAAAATATATAGAGAAAAAATGCTGCAATCTGTTATGTACTGTATATGTCCTCTGAAAGTTTCCCTCAGTATAGAATTCTTTTCCTCCTTTCATGAATAGACTATTTTTCCTTGTTATAGTTAGTCCTTGACTTATATTCAATTCAATTCAATTTCAATTCAATTTATTAAGTTTGTATGCCGCCCTATTCCCGAGAGACTCAGGGCGGCTCACAATAAAAAGGGAGGGGATACAAAAAAACAAAAAAAAACAATTTAAAATTCTACAACAGCCATAACCTCGAATGGGGCTGGATAGTTCAGCAGCCCCAGGCCTGCCGGAACAGCCAGGTCTTAACTGCTTTGCGGAAGGTCGGAAGGGTAGTGAGGGTCTGGATCTCCATGGGGAGATCGTTCCAGAGGGCCAGAGCAGCCACAGAGAATGCCCTCCCCCGAGGGGTCGCCAGCCAACATTGGCCGACAGATGGAATTCGGAGGAGGCCTAATCTGTGGGATCTAATAGGTCTTTGGGAGGTAACTGGCAGGAGGCGGTCTCTCAAGTACCTAGGTCCGATACCATCTAGGGCTTTAAAAGTAACAACTAGCACCTTGAAGCATGTCCGGAGACCAATGAGCAGCCAGTGCAGCTCGCGGAGGATAGGTGTAACGTGGGTTTACCGAGATGCACCCGCAATCGCTCGCGCGGCTGCGTTCTGGACAAGCTGAAGTCTTTGAACACTCTTCAAGGGCAGCCCCATGTAGAGCGCATTACAGTAGTCCAGTCTTGAGGTGACGAGGGCATGAGTGACTATCTGAAGGGTCTCCTGGTCCAGGTAGGGCCGCAATTGAGCCAAGGTGGCGCAGTGGTTAAATGCAGCACTGCAGGCTACTGCTAGATCAGCAGTTCAGCGGTTCAAATCTCACCGGCTCAGGGTTGACTCAGCCTTCCATCCTTCCAAGGTGGGTAAAATGAGGACTCAGATTGTTGGGGGCAATATGCTGACTCTCTGTAAACCGCTTAGAGAGGGCTGAAAGCCCTATGAAGCGGTATATAAGTCTACTGCTATTGCTAAGTCTACTGCTATTGCAATTAGCAATTAGGCGAACCTGGGCAAAAGTCCCCCTGGTCACAGCCGACAAATGATGTTCTAAAGTCAGCTGCAGATCCAGGAGGACTCCCAAATTGCGGGCCCTCTCTGAGGGGCATATAATTTCACCCCCCAGGCTGAGATATGGAATAGCTGGACCATCTTTGGGAGGGAGCATCAATAGCCACTCGGTCTTGTGGGGATTGAGCGCCAGCTTGTTCGTTCCCATCCAGACCCTGACAGCCTCCAGGCACTGGCACATCACTTCTACCGCTTCACTGAGTTGGCACGGGGCGGACAGATACAACTGTGTATTGTCCGCATATTGGTGATATTTAATCCCGTGCCAGCGTATGATCTCACCCAGTGGCTTCATGTAGATGTTAAATAGGAGGGGGGACAGGACCGAACTCTGTGGCACTCCATAATTGAGGGGCCTAGGGGTCGATCTCTGCCCTCCAACCAACACTGACTGCGACCTGTCCGAGAGGTAGGAGGAGAACTACCGAAGAACGGTGCCTCCCACTCCCACCTCCCGCAACCGTCGCAGAAGGATACCATCGTTGATGGTATTGAAGTCTGCTGAGAGGTCAAGGAGCACAAGGATAGAGGAGTGACCCCTATCCCTGGCTTGCCAGAGATCATCGATCAGCACGACCAAAGCAGTTTCCGTGCTATAACCAGGCCTGAAACCGGACTGAAAGGGATCCAGATAATCGGTTTCATCCAAGGACCGTCGGAGTTGAAAGGCCACCACTTTCTCAACAACCTTCCCAACAAAGGGGAGGTTCGAGACTGGATGATAGTTACTCAAGATGGCTGGATCCAGAGAAGGTTTCTTCAGGAGAGGTCTCACCACCGCATTCTTTAGGAGGTGTGGGAAGGACCCCTGCCAGAGAGAGGTGTTAACTATCCTCTGGATCCAGCCACGTGTCACCTCCCTGCTGGTCGAGACCAGCCAGGAGGGACACGGGTCCAGTATACAGGTGGAGGCACTCACTGCTCCCATGGCCTTGTCCACTTCCTCAGGAGTGACAAGTTGAAACTCGCTCCATAAAATTCGCCCAAAACCTTCCCCCGGTACCTCGGCTGGTACTGTGCAATTGGAGTCCAGATCTGTCTGAATCCGAGTGACTTTATCCATTAGAAACTGAACAAATTCCTCAGCCCTACCTTGTAAAGGGTCATCCGCATCCCTCCCTTTCAAGAGGGAGCGGGCTATTCTAAACAAGGCGGCTGGGCACGATTCAGCAGATGCAATAAGAGCGGCAAAATGTGCAGATTTCGCCGCCCGTATTGCCACGAAATAGGTCCTGATAAAGGCTCTCATCAGTGCTCGGTCTCGGAGTTACTGGCTCTCCAGCAGCGCTCTAGGCATCTCTTTTGGCATTTCATCTACTGGAGTTCCTCAGTGAACCAAGGAGCTCTCCTGGATCCACTACCTCGGAGAGGCCGTAAAGGCGCAATCCGGTTTAGAGCCCCCGCCACCGCTGTATTCCAAGCAACGACTAAGGACTCTACCGGATTGTGGACGAGAGTGTCAGGCATTTCTCCAAGCGCCGTCTGAAATCCCATAGGGTCCATCAGGCGCCTGGGGCGGAACCACCTAATCGATTCCTCCTCCCTACAGTGGGGGATCGGTCTCAGAAAGTCAAAGTTATAACCATACATTTAGTGACAATTCAAAGTTGCAATGTCCTGAGGTCATGTGATAAACTTTTGTTACCTCTGACAATCAAAGTCAACGGGGAAGCCAGATTTACTTAACTTTGTTACTAACTTAACAATTGCAATGATTCACTCAACAGCTACAGTAGGATGGAGCAAAACTAACTTAACAACTGTCTTGCTTACTGATGGAAAATTGGGACTCAATTGTGGTCCTCATTGTAATGAAAATTATAACTCTGGCTATCTTTAGAAATAGAAGATTATAATCTGCTATGATTATCTTAGTATAGCAGGGAAAGATAATATAATAGAATGGAAAGTATTCCTACAAACATGTATTGCACCATTTATCCACATTAATATTTTCAGTTTTGCATCTTCTTTCCTCTAATTTAAGTGATTTTAAGATGAATCATACATACATTCCTTTGCTAGGTTGCATATTAAGATATTTTGAATTATAAGGAACAAACATTGGAAAACCAATATGCTGAAAAAATGGCAAAAATATGTCTAAGTGATATAATAAATTAACAATTTTGAGACCATCAAGTAGTTGATTTGATGGTGATTTGAAAAAATCTAATTCATAATAAGAAATACAAGTAAATTGGCGGGTAGATAAAATAGATGGATAGATAGATAAATGGTAAATGATATATGGAGGGATGGATGGATGGATGGATGGATGGATGGATGGATGGATAGATAGATAGATAGATAGATAGATAGATAGATAGATAGATAGATAGATAGATAGATAGATAATTATGTTCATTGGTCAGCACAACTTTGGATAAAGGATGAAGCAGAAGAGAAGATACATTTAATTTCTTTTCATTATATTATTGAAATGTAAAAACAGGTTGCAATGAAAATAGATTTATGGATAGAGAGCAAATGTTTATGACCCAGCATGAAATTCTTTTGTAAAACGCAGTTAAATGTATGAGATTCACAAACAAAATATGTTTTCATTTTAAAGAAGCCTAACAAATCCAAAACTGATATCCTATAATACTATGTTAAATATATATTCATAAAATGGCAGTTAGCTTTTGCTATATTTAAGTAGGGCTTTATAAATTGAAAGTATAAAAACCATGAAAATGTCTCTACAAACATTGAACATTATTGGAGTCAATATCTGAAATATCCTAACAGGAACCATGACACCTAGATTATCAATTTCAAATTCAAAATGAGTGTTGGAATGGGGAAAGGATTAAGTTAAAGGATCTTGGAAAATGGTGAAAATGTAGCAACTTAGAATAACTTTATTGCCATTTTAAATGTATACTAATCGGCATACATTAAAATGAAACTTCATTGAATACAGCATGTATAGGTATGAAGGTATATGCATAATTTTGCATGTATTTATTTTGTCATGTTTATGTAGTGTATATTAGAGATGGTGACCCTTTGAGAGCAATATGCAATGAAATTTCATTTTAATGTATGCCGATTAATACATTAAAATGAAATTTCATTGGATACAGCTTTCAAAAGGTCACCATCTCATATTCATTGGTTCCAGACAATTACATCTTCATTCATGAAAAATTCTTTCCCTTTTGGAGCCTGGAGATCTCTTTCCAGCTCTAACTCTCTGAAAGGATTTGTTTGGAAAAGTGATCACGTTGATGATGTCAAATCCAGCTTCCCCTTCCTCATTCAAGAACATTCTCTCTCCAAGTGAATTGTTAAAAGAATAAAAGAGGGGAACACTGTATTCAAGTTTCATTGATGTATTCTTCCCATTCCTATAACAATTATTAAAAAGAAATGTGATAATTGATATTTCATAGATATGTACATGGATACTCTATTATTAATTTGATATTATTTTAGGGTAAGATACAAATGAACCAAAGCAAAATGAAAAGAGGCTATTAGGATCAATCAAATTCCTTCCATTATGATTCAGTAGGAGAAATACTGTATTTTTCGGAGTATAAGATGCACCCTTTTCCCTCAAAAAAGAGGATGAAAATCTGGGTGCATCTTATACACTGAATACACAATTTTTGGCCTCCCGAAGCTCTCCTCTTTGCAAAAATAACTGTGTATAGTTCTGGAGGCTTCCAGAGTGCTCTTAGGGGCTGGGGAGGGCACAAATGGGTAAAATATCTGGCCGTCTTTTGCTCATTTTTGCCCACCCAGCCCCCTGGAGCACTCTACAAGCCTCCTAAAGACTATGCATGCCCTTTTTGACAAAAAATGGGGCCATTTTTGCAAAAAAAGAGCTGTTTTTGGAAGGTCTGCAGAGTGCAAAACCTTTCTTTTTAAATTTGCCTCTTCAAAATCTTGGTGCGTCTTATATCCGGTGTGTCTTATAGTCCGAAAAATATGGTATATTTGATAATCTGAAATAAGACAGATTTCCTTTAGCCAGATTTGAAAATTTGAGTCTCATGCTTCAATAAATAGAAGTGAGATAGAGATTATTGCAAAGCATATATTATCGTTAGATGAACGGATGGATGGATGGATGGATGGATGGATGGATGGATGGATGGATGGATAGATAGATAGATAGATAGATAGATAGATAGATAGATAGATAGGTAGATATATGCCAGAGATGGGTTCCTACCAGTTTTGCCAAATCAGTAGTGATTGCTGGCCGGCCATGCCCCCAAACTGGTCCCCCTGTTGCCACTTGCTTGCCTCGCCCCACCCAGTCTCTGTTCTGGAATTTACCTGCCAGAAGCACTGTGCCCCTGATCCAGGGGTGGGTTCTTACTGATACTTGCTGGTCCTTGCGGACCGGTTGGTCGGTGAACCCAGAAGTAATTAACTTCCGGGAATGCCCCCTCTATGGTGCAGCTAGAACTGGCCACCCGCAAAGGACCTCCCCAGACTTGTTTTGTTGAGCACTGGGTGATTGACGGTAGTTTGCGCCGGCCATGGCCGCTCAAACTAGCACCAGTCGCCCTGTTTTCAACAAAGCAAGCCCGGGAAGATCCTTTGAGGTCGGCCAGTTCTAGCTGCCTGCGCCTGGTGCTGTGCCTGAGGTGAAGCCCCAAAGCCCCCGCCTCCACCGGAATATCTGCTGCCGCCTCCTCCTCCTCCAACAGCACTGCCGGATTTGCTGCCCGACGCCGCAGCTGAGGTGAAACAGCCAAAGCTCCTGCCAGCACCCCCGCCTGTGGCAGCGATGCCTCCCCCTCCGCTCAGAGCACCTGAGCTGGGCCCCACGTTATCCCTCCCCCCTCCTCCTCCACCATGCTTTTTAGGAGCCATGAGGCCGTGGGAGCCAGTAGGAAGGCAGCGGAGGGGGCGAGAGCAGGAAAAAAGGCCTCATGGCTTCTCAAAAGCACGGTGGAGGAGGAGGAGGAGGCAGCGGCAGGGGTAATGTGGGGTGCAGCTCAGGTGCTCTGAGTGGAGGGGGAGGTGTTGCTGCCATGGGCGGGGGTGCCGGCGGGAGCTTTGGCGGCTTTATCTCAGCCGCAGCGTCGGATGGCAAATCCGGCAGTGATGTTGGAGGAGGAGGAGGCGGCAGCAAATATTCCAGTGGCAACAGGGGCTTTGGGGGTTTACTTCAGCCTCAGTGCTGGGTGCAAGCGGCTAGGACTGGCTGCCCACAAAGGGGGCTTACCAAGTTTACCCATCTTCTCCAAGAAGCAACTACATTTCTCTCTTTCTTTATCCCCTACATTACTTCTTTTTCAGTTTGTACTTTGTACATGTCCCTAGGTGGTATCTTTTTGCCCACTTCTATTTAAGGATGGAAGTCCTCCCTAGGAAAATGATTGCACCTGGCATACTATCTTTTGTTAGCTGATAGTAATATTTACAAAAGCCCTTTCTCTACTTTTGTCTCGTTATTTTCATTCCCCTTGTTAGGCCCCGTTTTCCCACTCTGTTTTTCATTTGACTCATGGCAGCTGTTGGCTTCTTTAAAGACAATGGGGCCTAATAATGAAAAATGCTTCTTTCTTAAAAGAAAAAAGCAAAAAACCCAGAACTTCATGACTGGGGATAAGAGAAAGGGTCCTTGGATATGATTATTCTGCACTATCATGCTCATATTTATAAAACTCAGTGCCTCTGTGAAAGGTAAGGATGACTACTGCATTTGTGGTGCAATCATAACATTGCGTGTGTTGAAGTTGTTTTAACGTAAACCAAAGATAATTTCATATCTGGTCACATGGGTGGAAAGCCACTCCCACAAAGGAGGCCACACCCACAGAGTAGGTTCCAACAATTTTTGAAACCCACCACTGCCCTGATCTGTCTACCAGGTAAGCTAGCTGCCCCTGCCCCTTCCCTGTGGCCCTACCATGCTTCCCTGCTTTCCACATGGCCTTCCCAGTATCCCTGTGGCTAGCTTGTGAAGGCAAGAAAGGGGAAGGCTGCGTGGAAGGCAGGGAAGCATTGCAGGGTTGCAGGGAAGGGAGCAAGCAGCCTACTCCCTTCCCTGCAGCCCTGCCATGCTTCCCTGCCTTCTATGTGACCTTACTGCAGTCCCCATGCCCATTTGCCTTCTGAGGTTGGTGTCCAGCCCAGCCTGACCAGTGGGTGGGTGGGCAGCCCTTGGTGGAAATGCAGGTGCTGTGCTGTTGCTGAGTGGGGCAGTGGCAGTGGCGGTAATGCTGCAGGAAGGAAAGTGGATATCCCGGGGCTGCTGCACATGTGCTCACCATGTTTCTGCAAAGGCAGAACCCCCACTGCAGGGCAAACCAAAGAGGGGAGAAGGATGCTGCAGAAAAGGCTGCCTTCCACCAGGACCCACATTCCTATCATGCTGGCTCCATGAGGCTTTAGGCTCTGAAGGAGTCCACTGGCCTCCCACCTGGCCACCTGCCTGCTTTCTTTGCAGAACAGCCCATCTGACTGCTGGCACTACTCTGGGAACTCAACCCATGGAGTCCAGCACTCTGGGGGAAGGAGACTCGGCCATGGCACCGCTTCCTGCTTGCAAAGAAGCAGAGCAAGAGGTGGAAGCCATTGGCAGCAGATGGGGGCAGCCCCTCATGCAGGGAGCAGGCCAGGCCCGGCCACGCCACTGCGGAGCCCTTGGCACTTTCCCTTCAGCCTGGGTGGTGGTGCTTCATCTTTCCAAAGACCAGGTTACAGCACTTGTAGTCATGCAGCTAGCCAGAGTGGGACATGGAGTGGGCAGAGATGTCAATGCATCCCCCATCGAGTGATTGCCATGCCTTCCCAGCAACAGGCAGGCAGGATCTACCTTGCCAATCTTGCCCACCACCTCCATGCACTGCACTTGGAAAAGGCTGCTGCTCTCCCTCCCTGCCTGGCTGCAGGTATCCACTTGCCCTCCCAGAGCACCAATGCAGGACCGCCATTTGCTTTCTTCCTTCTCTTGACCTGGTCTTCGCCAAGATGAAGCACCACTGCCCAGGCTGAAGGAAAAGCACCCCAGGCTCTGCAGTGGCATGGCAGGCCTGGCCCACTCCCTGCATGAGGAGCTCCACCCACGTACCTGCCAATGGATTCCATGCCTCTTGCTCCGCTTCTTCACCAGCAGGAAGCGGCGCTGCAGCCCAGTCTCCTTCCTCCAGAGTGCCAGACTTCATGAGCCAAATTCCCAGAGTAGCACCAATGGTTGAATGGGCCAATCTGCAAAAAGAGCAAGTAGGTGGCCAGGAGGGAAGCCAGTGGGCTGCTTCTCCCACCACAAAAAGAAAGAAAGAACATCCCACCGTCTGTTGGTGCCACTGCAGTTGATCCGGGCAGGGGAACAGGCCCCTGAAAAGCAGGGTGTGCTCTGCCGCTGCTGCAGGAAGACTCCCCAGTGCAGCCCAGTTGCAGGATGTGGGGATATTCTTTCTTTTGATGGCGGGAGAAGGAAGGAAGTGTTCCGGGAGGGCAGGCACCAGGCTACTGCACATGTGTACCACCTGCCCTCCTGGAACATTTTTTTCCTTCTCCCGCCACTGAAGGAAAGTATATCCTGCCATCCCTTGGTGCTCTCGTGGTTGAGCTGGCTGGGAGAATGGGCCCCCAAAGGGAAGCATATGTTTTGCCATTGCTGCTGTCATTGCTGTTGCCAAGCACGTCCATGCAGGATAAATCCCAGGAAGGGCTCCATCTATGTGTTTGTGTGTGTGTGTGTGTGTGTGTGTGTGTGTGTGTGTGAGAGAGAGAGAGAGAGAGAGAGGGGGGGGAAAGGGAAAGGGAAAGGGAAAGGGTAAGAGAGAAAGAGAAAGAAAGGAAGGAAGGAATGGAGAGAGAGAAAAGAGAGAGAGACAAAGAAAGAAAGAAAGAAAGAGAAAGAAAGAGAAAGAGAAAAAGAGAAAGAAGGAAGGAGAAAGGAGAAAGAGAAAGAAAGAGGGAGAGAGACATGAAAGAAAGAAAAAGAAAGATAATTTATGATCACAACTGAGCCCCAATTTTTGGTTTCTAAGGAAGAGCGTTGTTAAGTGAGCTTCACCACATTTTACAAGTTGGTCATGGCCACCCGGTCACATGATCACCAAGCCATGCCCACAAAATAGGCCACACCCACAAAATAAGTCACACCCACAGAAACGTTAGTAAAATTTTTGAAACCCACCTCTGATATATGCATATATACTATGCATATGCAAATACATATGCAAAGAGAGAGAGAGAGTGAGAAAGAGATGTATTGCACTAATGAAAATGTTGATCTTTTGGGTTAAAAAAGTATAACCTCTCCTTGCTTGCAGCATCTGGAGCGGGATCTCTTTAAAGACAAACAAATCATGGCCATCGATTTGGAGCCTGTTATTGTAAAATTTTTGAGTAATCGCATTTCTGGATTCTCTTGTGAAAAAGTATATAATTATGTCTCTTGGAAGCTGTCGTTGCTCTGCTACACGCGAATTCTGGCGATAGATTTTTCGAATATTCCAATCAAAATTGAGTCCCGGACCTCCCACCGCTTGGCTGAAAGCTTCTACAAACGTCTGTTTCAAGTTCTCTCCTTTCTTTTCGGGCAGTCCTCTAACTCTTATTGCAGACGCCTTTCTGTTATAATTTATCATTGCAAGTTGTGTTTGAGTATCTGTAATCTCTTGTTGTAATGCTTGGATATTAGAAGTCAAATTAAAATTAGCCCCCTCCAAAGTTTCCAATTTCGTCTCCATTTCTTCAATATAATCTGTTAAAGTAGACGTGACTTCAAACATATTCGCATTTATCTGGGCAATTTTGGTCTGTATTTTATCGCATAAATCCAACACAAATTCTTTAATTTCTTTTCTAAAGTCATTAATTATTTGAAAGAGAAGCTCCTGTGTCAAAGAATCTCCAGTAGATGGCGTAGGAGACAAAGGCAGCGATTTGGTAACAAGTTCTTTAAGCACGAGGGGGGAGGATTTTTTTGCCTGTTTAGACCTGGGAGACATTATAGATAAAATCTGAGAATAGACAGATAAACAGTGTCTTCAGCTGGTCAGTTCTCCATAAATTATTTGTAGATTTTGCTCATTAATGAGTAGCAGTCTCCGGGGAAATAAAGCCAGTTAATTACGTCATCAATCACCAACACAGTAAAAACGCCATTTTGTATCCCAATTGCGCAGAGAAGTTCAAAGGAAGAACAAGGCTGGTGTTTAGATAGTTAAAAAAAAAAAAACACATCACAGAAATGAGACCCGCTCGTATTATCTTAAAAACAATTTATCATTGTCCTGAGTGTGGGAGTCGGCTGTCTAGGGCTGCAAAAAGGCAGCTGCGAAGAACTGGTTGGAGATAAGAGCTCAGTTACGCTGGATCTATTCTCTGTTCGCAGCCCCCAAAAAAAGGAAAAGGGCTGTGAACTACGAATAAATCCTAACACCTGAGCTTCTGCCTGTCCCTTTCTGCCAGAAAGGGATGATATCTATTGATCTTAATTAGATATACAAACCAGAACTCTAAGAGGGGCTCCGTTGAGCTCCTCGGCGACAGGATCCTCCCACAGGAAGTCCCGAAAATGTTGATCTTTTGAAGGTTACAATATTTCACTTTGGAAACCATCCATAATGTCATCCCTGTGTGTCTATGTGGATGTGCAGTGTGGTGTAAATTAAAAAAAAAACCAGTGTTTTCACACTGAAGGGTTCTTTTAATATTCTTATTACTGTGGGTTTTATCTTTTTTTTTTAATTCTCACACATAAAACATGCCCATTGTTTCTTCTTTAAGATGAGTTTGAATGAAAAACTCTGAGCATGTGATTATCTACTGTACCTTGTAATTATCCAATTAAACACGAGGTTCTTCATTTGTTTTCCAAATCCTTGAGAGCATAGGAAGAAAAACATGAACAAAGGCTCAGGATGCTATTAATATTCCTTCAAACATTCAGAGCTGGGGCTGTAGACAAACACGTTTCTCCCCTTGAACAGTAACACACTGTGCAGTTTGGTCTTTGAAACAATTGAGAGAAACATGGCAGGTTCTGTGATTTGGAAATATGCATTTGCAATGATCGGCCACTCACCAAGAAAATATGCACTTGCCAAAGTGGAAGAGGGCCCATTTGTGTACAGAAGGAAGATTTTCAGTCAATACGGTGGTATTTATTGTTTTATTATTGGTATCAATGCCTGGGTAGTATGTAAGATCCCCAATCATAATTGCAATGTTAGTAAACCTCTCTCTATTCATCATAAATATATCCAGTCTGGAGATCTCAGAATTGCTGGCATTATTTCTCAGCTTTATGTCTTTTCCAGTCCTGTTAATTTCATTCAACACCCTACTCTGGAACTTCTTGATGATTTTGTGTAAGTGATTTTATGTTTTTAACCCAGTGTTGAATCAAATGATTCTTAAGGCAATCTCTACTACAGCTACCATCATCCAGTAATGAACAGGGTGCCTTAACCCTTTTAACCATTTAATCCTTTCGTTTAACAATTAACATTCTGCTGTGGAAACTCTCTGTTTCGGCATACAATCTTCTGCGAATGATAATGAATGATATTACAGAGTTTTGTGTTCAGTTGATAAACAATCAAAGGATAGCAGAAGGGCCCAGATTGTGTTTGACTGAAATATATGGGTTAAAGTTTAACTACAGGTTGTGGTGGCTAAGTGGCTAAGATGCTGAGTTTGTCAATTGAAAGATTGGCAGTTCGGCAGTCTGAATCCCAAGCGCCACTTAATGGGGTGAGCTCCCATTACTTGTCTCAGATTTTGCCAACCTAGCAGTTTGAAAGCATGTAAAAAATACGAGTAGAAAAATAGGGGTCACCTTTGGTGGGAAGGTAACAGCGTTCCGTGCGCCTTCGGTGTTTAATCATGGCGGCCAAGGGACCACAGACAGTCTTCAGACAGTGGTGGCTCTTTGGCTTTGAAACAGAAATGAGCACCGCCCCCTAGAGTCGGGAATGACTAGCACATATGTGCAAGGGAAACCTTTACCTTTACTTGAAGTTTAACTAAGATTCCTATAATTCCTTTTTCCATAATAGGTTTCACAAGTAACATCCTTAGCTCCTAGTTATCATCCATTATTAAGCTGGTTTGTGATACTGTAAATTCTACATAAATGTACAATTCAAATTATATTTGCTAAAACAAAGACAGTGCTTGCTTGTTCAAAAAAGCCCAAATGGGAGAAGCTTTTGCATTTACTTGGATGATATCAAAATCATTTGTTTTTATATATATATATATATAATTTATGAAATGCTCAGTATTAAGATGATTAAAGCATAAATAGGATAAATATTTTTGGAACCATTTACTTTTAAAACACATGCAGTTTTCAATTGCAGGGTACTGTTTCAGAGTTACCAACACATCCTAGCATTAGCTTTTGCTATAAAGGAAATCAATGAAAATCCCCAGATTTTACCCAATGTCACCATGGGATTCAACATCTATAACAGCTACTTCAGTCCAAGTTGGATATACCTTGCCTCAATGGAGCTTCTCTTTGCTCAAAATAGATTCATCCCAAATTTCAAATGTGGCATTCAAAACAATCCAGCTGCAGTCATTGGGGGACCTGATATCTGTCTCCACATGGCAACCATACTGGACATCTACAAAATTCCCCAGGTATAGTGTACTTTTGACACATATTAACTGAACAAGCCATTTACTATTCTTGTGATTGCTTGACAGCAATGTTGTAGCTGAGGTTCAGGAAAGGGTATGATTGAAACAATCAAAAAGCTTACATTATGCCAGAAGAGAAAATTCTTGATGAGAAATATACAATAAAGTTTCCAATTTGTGAAACAGACGTGTAATTTGCTTTCATTTACAGTTAGAAAGACCAGTTTACTTGGTATGTATTTTATGCTTCAGTCATCTAATGACTTCATTCCAGAATCCGTTTGTGGATTCAGTGCATCATTTTAGTCTCAACTCTCTGCTTGAAGTTATGACATCGCAAATGCAAACAGCTAAAAAAATGTCCATTTTTAGTGGAGAAAAAAATATTTAATTCAGATTTAGATTGCCTTTTGATTGAGTGCATAATTGATTGCAAGGAAAGGGATCTGTAATCTATATATTAATATTTCTGTATATTTAAGTGTTATCTTTTGCATACAATTACCAAAAGTCTTGGCCCTTTAGACAATTATGGAACAGTTTGCTAAAAGACATGTTCAAGGCATGCAAGAAAATCAGCCCAAATACAAAATCATAATTTTTTTTTGCATAGGATGCCCAATCTGAATCTAAGTTCTGTTGCATGAGTTTTTAAGCCTTTCAACCTCACAACATTTTTATGCTTATTGTGTTATCTTGGGTAAAGATTCCAATTTATTTTAATGAGAGCTTCTTCCCAGGGCAAAAGCCCTCATGCATCCATATTATAGGACTGTGGTATGAAGCCTTCACTAAAATTTGCTATTTATTTTTCAAAAGAAACTGCTGCAATTGTTCAGGTGTAGTTGTGTGTGAGTGTGAGTGTGTGTGTGTGTGTGTGTGTGTGTGCGCGCTCATGTTCTTCCAGATTTGGCCTTGAGCAGTAGAACATATTTAAGAAGAGACTGGACAATCACTTGAAATCTGAAATGATATATGGCCGTGATGGCGAACCTGTGGCACACGTGCCCGAAGAGGCAGATGGAGCCATGTTGCCTGATACATGTGTGTCATTGTTCCTCTTCCAGGTTTCTGGTGCACATGCACATGCAATGATCAGCTGGCCTTCATATGTGTGCCAGTGCCAGTGCCAGAAACTGGAAGAGCTGGCCTTCCAGTTTCTGGTACATGCATGTGCGCCAACCAACTTATCATCAAGCATGTATGCATGCCAGAAACCAGGAAACCAGCTGCCTGGTGCCCATGTGCATGCCAGAAACCAGAAGTTTATTTCCCAACAACTCCTCTTTCGGGTTGCAGCCCTGACAAGCACACACGCATGTGCGCTCCCTTTTCGGCACTCTGTGTCGAAAAGATTTGCCATCCCTGATATAGGGTCTCCTGCTTGAGCAGGGGACTAGATTAGAAGACCTCCAAGGTCCCTTTCAGTTCCATTCTCATGGATATGTTCAAGTCAGTTTCCTCCTAAGGCTGATTGGCTTTACTTTTTGCCCAGATGTTTTCTGCACCAATTCATTCTAAATGCCAGATAATGAAAATTATCTAATTTGTTGACAACCATCATAGGAAGACACATAAGTATATTCATAAAACTTCCCAACTGATTTTTGAAAATAGGCATTATAGTTTAAAAAGCATAACACTATTTAGAGAGCAAGTTTGGCATAGGGAGTACGGCATTGGGCCTGAAACTGGGATATGTGAATTTTAGTCCCACCTCAAGGATGAAGCAGAGTGACCTTGGGCCAGTTGTTCTTGTTTTACCCTAGGAAGCAGAAAATAGCAAACCACTTCTAAAATCTTGCCAAATTCTCCAGGCAATCATCGGGGTCAACCCTAATTTCAAGGGAAAGGAAAAAAAACCCAGCACTATTAAGATGGAAAAACAGTCTTACACATTCTTCATTCTTCCCTATCATTTTTTTTCTTAGCTGACCTATGGTTCTGCTCCAATCATGGATAAAGAGATTCAAGCAGTTTTCTTCCAACAAATGTTTCCAAATGAATCCCATCAACATAAGGGGCTCCTCCAGTTGTTGCTATATTTTAGGTGGATCTGGATTGGTGTTCTTGCTGTGAATGATGACAAGGGAGAGAAATTTGTACATGAGGTGCTCCCCACATTTTCCCAGCAGGGCATCTGCTTTGATTTCATAGGAGAGTTCCCAAATGTAGCCTTTTACAGTGATTTTACAGATGTGATGGAAGAAACTTACAAAACTTACTCTATAATTGTGGAAAGTACAGCCAAGGTGATTGTCTTATATGGTGGAATGGAATCCATGAACTTTTTGAAAATGTTAGTGCAGTATGCAGAACTGGAGGATATGTCAGTGAACACAAAGATCTGGATCATGAATGCTGAAATGGATTTCACATCCATATCTATTCAAAGAGATTGGGATGTAAGTTTCCTCCAGAATGCTTTATCTTTTGCAGTTCACTCAAAAGAGCTGCCAGGCTTCCAGGAATTTCTTCTAACCAGAAATCCAACAACAGCAGAACACGATGGGTTCCTAAGAAATTTCTGGGAGCATGCATTCAGGTGCTTGTTTCACAGCTCTGATCTAGATAAAAAATATGGCACAATCTGTACAAGAAAGGAGAAGATGGCAACCCTTCCTGCATCTGTGTTTGAACTTAGCACAACTGCCCACAGCTATAATGTATACAATGCGGTCTATTCTGTAGCGTATGCTTTGGAGGCAATGCATTCATCAAAACACAAGCACAACCTTATTGTGGGGAGAAGACGACCAAAGCTTCAGAACCAACAATTGTGGCAGGTAATGTTTTGAGCAGAGATATGCTGGAGATCTGCAAGTTCAGTCTATGGGCCAACTAGAAGGCTCACTCTAAAGAAAAGTAGGATATCTAAGGGCTATATCTATCACTGTCCATTTTACACCATCTTAAGACCACAGAGGACATTGGAAGCAATTATATATTAATATGTCTAGAATTTTTAATTAGATACTCCTGTATTTTTAATTGTCCTGTCCTGTCTTTGACTGAAATAAGCATATGACTTGATTATACTAACACTACTATATACTGTTTTGTACTGTTTTTTGTTACATTTGTACAACAAATGTAACAAAAAGGCAACAGTAAAAATATTGGGTTTCTGTCTGGATGGTCTCTTGTGATGAGCCGAAGGACAGAGAATGGAAGTAGTGATCTTCCTCCCATATTTGGGCATACCGGGGGTTGTAATTATATATATATATATATATATATATATATATATATATATATATATATATATATGTGTGTGTGTGTGTGTGTGTGTGTGTGTGTGTGTGTGTGTGTGTGTGTGTATGTGTATATGTGTATATGTGTATATGTGTATATATGTATATATGTATATATGTATATATGTATATATGTATATATGTATATATGTATATATGTATATATGTAGACGTAGATGTAGACGTATATGTATGCATGCATGCATGCATATATATGTGTGTGTGTGTGTGTGTTTTATTTGTGCTGATAAATAAATAAAGGGAGACTAGTATAGATCTATTTCAAGCTATTTAGCTCTCATCAGCTAGCCATACCCTTACTGGGATTCGAACCTGTGCTGTATTGCATCTTAGGCAAACGTCTTAGCCATTAAGCCACAGGTCTCCTCCTTATCAGCTGATATATATGATAGATAGATAGATAGATAGATAGATAGATAGATAGATAGACAGACAGACAGACAGACAGACAGACACAGACACAGACACAGACACAGACACAGACACAGACACAGACACAGACACAGAGACAGACACAGAGACAGAGACAGATATAAAGATATAAAGATATAAAGATATAAAGATATAAAGATATAAAGATATAAAGATATAAAGATATAAAGATATAAAGATATAAAGATATAAAGATATAAAGATATAAAGATATAAAGATATAAAGATATAAAGATATAAAGATATAAAGATATAAAGATATAAAGATATAAAGATATATAGATATATAGATATATAGATATATAGATATTGTAGTGTTAGTATGCCAAATAACACTCACTCATCACAAAATCTCCAGAACCATAAAGCTTGCAAATTTGAAATTTGGCATATATGTTCCTCTTGGCTTCTAATTTAATTTAATTTATTAGATTTATAGGCTGCTCAATCCCGGAGGACTCTAGGTGCTCACTAAGAAAAGATTTTTCAAAATGACCATCATATCATTAGTATTGCTTATACAGTAATTAATACACTCTAATTCTAAGGAGTTCTACTCCCCCTCCCCATCTGAAAAGGACTCTGTTCCAATTGCTAGTTGCCTTATATTAACACACTCTGATGCTAAGGAGTTAGACATTCTACTCCCCCTCCCCACCTGAAAAGAACTCTGTTTCACTGCCAGTTGCCACACATTCCGTTACCTCAGTTCAAACTGGCAGACATTCCATTCCTTCACTCAAGAGCAGTCTGGGGCTCCTTACAGTACTAAACATCGGTACCTCACCAAAATGTCTATGCCTTCCACCTATGAAACTGCTTCCAGATTCAAGGTGGCAGGAGTGATATTTCCTTATGTGTTTCAATCACTGACCACCTCTTAGCCAGCAGATTGTGAATCAAATTTCTCCTGTATAGCCCCATCATATAGTTTCGTCATGAAGCATGGGTATCCAGCTATTCTCCTTATATAGACTAGACCATTGGTTTGATCAAAATTTTAGAAAAATGATTGAAGACATCCCCTGCATTTATAACATCTCTCGTGCCCTTCAAACAAAAAAAAATATCCAGATATTCATTACTACATATGGCTCACACACTGAAGGAGAAAATGAACACATAATAATAAGAGCATATCATTACATACGAGTGTTTGGAAATTGATTCTCCCCTTTCATCAGTTCCAGTGTAAGAGCTGTTGACAATACTTTAGAAATGAAGTCCTATAGATAGGCATTCATATTCTCATATTATTCTCACTATTGCTCAGAAGGATATCTTCTGGAGACAAATGCTTCCCTCTAGATCAGGGGTGTCAAACTATGTTTGTTCAAGGACCAGATCAGCATTGCAATTCTCCATGTGTGACTCCCCTGCTCCCTGTTTTGGCTGCTAGAGGCACCACAGGGCAGTCCTTTGCTATTTCTAGGCCAACCTTGAGGACCAGATTTAAGAACCCCACAGGTTGGATCCAGCCTTGGGGCCTTGAGTTTGACACCCCTGCTCTAGATTGAAACTCAACAAGGGAAAAAAAAAACATTTTAACAACCAGAATACTCCTTTTCCTTATGTGACATCTTCCAAGGCCTTCCATTACAAAATGATATATTTCAGGTGCTTATGAAACTCAGAGTTTATTAGAGAGCAGAGGTGGCGCAGTGGTTAAATGCAACACTGCAGGCTACTTCAGCTGACTGCAGTTCTGCAGTTCGGCTGTTCAAATCTCCCGGCTCAGGGTTGACTCAGCCTTCCATCCTTCTGAGGTGGGTAAAATGAGGACCCGGATTGTTGTTGGGGGCAATATGCTGATTCTGTAAACCGCTTAGAGAGGGCTGAAAGCCCTATGAAGCAGTATATAAGTCTAACTGCTATTGCTATTGCTATTAATGAATCATGATTTAAAAATCTAATAAACAAACACCATATGAAATGGACTTTGACCAGAAATAGAATGATAAATGAGTGTTTTCTATTTTATCTTTCCTCTCACCCTTTTCAATTTAGCTTAATCTTTTCTTGAGAAAGGTCTCATTTAACAACAGTGTTGGAGAAAAGATTTCATTTGACAAAGAAGGGGAATTCATTGGTGGATTTGATATAAATAACTGGGTCACATTCCCAAACCGATCATTTTTTAGGATCCACGTTGGAAGGATAGATCCTATGGCTTCCCCAGACAAATTCTTCAATGTTTCTGAAGATTCCATCATGTGGTCAAAAAGCTTAAATGAGGTAAGGTCTGAGTAGCTGTGCTTTTTTAATTTAAACAACATTAAAAACATTATGGAATGAAATTTGTTTCTTAGCCCCTTCCCTGGGAGAAGAAAATTCTCATTTTACATTAAATATAAAATATTTTTATCATTTTTTAAGGCTGATTTCCTAGGAGTAGAAAAATGATTCATATATATCTATTGTTTGTAGTTAGATACCAAATATTTTATAAATTGCTACAATTTACATGAGCAAAAAAGCTTCTTTTTTAGCTCTATTTTCTTTAGCTCTTATTTTCTTCCTTAGGCACTCTGAAAACTTGGTTTTGAAATTTAGTCTGCAACCATATGTATATATCAATGTATGTATATTTTTTGGCAAGCTGTTTCCCTTACATATTCAAATTGATATCCCCTATAGGATATATCAGGGATGTGGTGGCTCAGTGGCTAAGACACCGAGTTTGTTGATCAGAAGGTCAGCAGTTCAGTGGTTCAAATCCTTAGAGCCACGTAATGGAGTGAGCTCCCATTACTTGTCCCAGCTTCTGCCAAAATAGCAGTTTGAAAGTACATAAAAAATGCAAGTAGAAAAATAGGAACCACTTTGGTGGTAAGGTAACAGCGCTCTGGGTGCCTTTGGTGTTTAGTCATGCTGGCCACATGACCATGGAGACATCTTGGTCAGCACTGGCTCTTCAGTTTAGAAGCAGAGATGAGCATTGCCCCTAGAGCCGGAAACAATTAGCACACATGTGTGTGGGAACTTTTACCTTATCTTATATTATACATCAGCATGCAGGTCCCATCACCCTTAAAAAAATTCAGCCTCTATTTTCCTGGATGAGGACAATATATAATATCTCCAAATCTGTAAATCAGTGTTTATTTGTTTGTTTGTTTTTTAAAAAAAGCTTGATAACTTTAAGATCTGTGAACTTCAACTGCCATTTTCGCTGTGGAATTCTGAGAATTAAAGTCTAAAGATCTTAACATTGCCCAGTTCAAAAAACAAAACAAAAAACCACTGATCTAGGAGATAGGTTGGACAACGCAGTGGATTTTGTTTCCTAGTCCAAATGTACATAATTGTTCTGCAAGTTGTCAACTTACCTCAAGGATTTTATTTCCCATGAATTCATTCTCAGACTCTCATCTAACTATTCATAAAAGGCCAAAAACACAATAGATAATGGAGGTCTGTTTTTTTAAAATATACAGGAAAGAAATATGTATAAAGAACTGAAAAGGTGTTTTCTTTCAATGAAACTTCAAAGGAAACTTGCCTTCAAATATTCTCAATTTTTTGGATAGGCACATCCCCTTTCTTTGTGCAATGATCCTTGCAAAACAGGGCATAGCAAGACCAAGAAGGAATCAAGGCCATTTTGCTGCTATGATTGCTATCCATGTCCAGAAGGGAAAATTTCAAACAAAGAAGGTAAATATTTTTGAGAAGTAATGGAATAAGCTTATTAACAGGGCTAATCATTTGGATTATTTCTTTATTTTGATTATTTATGTGACTACCAATGTCATACAAGTGACTCTGGGTAATGTACAAAGGTTAAAACATATGTGTGGAAATTCTCTTGCACTTAAATCTATGCACCGTGAAAAGGATTGTGAAAATAAAATACATACATATTTGTAACCAAGAATGATATACAGATAATACATAGTACCTATCTTTCCCTGAAAATAAGACCAAGAAAGGCAGCAGGTCTTAATTTTCAGCAGGTCTTAATTTTCACTGTGTGTGTGTGTGTGTGTGCAATGCCCCTGACCTTCTTTTCACTTTGGAGGCTTTCAGGAACTTCTTCGGCTGGCAAGGCCAGCAAGTTGTCAACTTGCTGAAGACAACTTTTCTGAAGGCCTCTGCAGCCAATATCAGAGCTCCAGACTGATCCAGAGCTCTGTTATCGGCTGCAGAGGCCTTCAGGAAAGCCTTGCTGGCTGCAAGCCGCTGGGTGAGATCATTCGTCGGCATGGGATCAAATACCACCAATACGCGGACGATACCCAGTTGTATCTGTCCGCCCCCTGCCAACTCAGCGAAGCAGTAGAAGTGATGTGCCAGTGCCTGGAGGCTGTCAGGGTCTGGATGGGAGTAAACAAGCTGGCACTCAATCCAGAAAAGACCGAGTGGCTATTGATGTTGCCCCCTAAAAATGGTCCAGATATTCCATCTCTCAGCCTGGGGGGCGAAATTCTTCACCCCTCAGAGAGGGTCCGCAACATGGGTGTCCTCCTGGATCCTCAGCTGACATTAGAATACCACCTGTTGGCTGTGACCAGGGGGGCTTTTGCCCAGGTTCGCCTGGTGCACCAGTTGCGGCCCTACCTGGACCGGGAGGCACTTCAAATGGTCACACATGCTCTCGTCACCTCTAGGCTTGATTACTGTAATGCGCTTTACTTGGGGCTGCCCTTGAAAAGTGTTCGGAGACTACAACTGGTCCAGAATGCGGCCGCGCAAGCGATATCAGGTGTACCTAGGTACACCCATGTTACACCTATCCTCCACGAGCTGCACTGGCTTTCCATCAGTCTCCGAACACGCTTCAAGGTGCTGGTCGTTATCTTTAAAGCCCTACATGGCTTGGGACCTGGATATCTGCGGGACCGCCTCCTGCCACATACCTCCCAATGACCCATAAGATCTCACAGGCTGGGCCTCCTTAGGGTACCATTGACCGGGCAATGCCAGTTGGTGACTACTTGGGGGAGGTCTTTCTCTGTAGCTGCCCTGGCCCTGTGGAATGATCTCCCCGCAGAGATCTGGACCCTTTCCACTCTCTCGGCCTTCCGGAAAGCCATTAAAACCTGGCTGTTCTGGCAGGCCTGGGGCTGTTGACCCCAAAGTATGGTCCAGCCCCATTTAGAACGGAGTGCATGGTGTGCTGTTTTTAAATCTATCTTTTTTTTCTCTCTGTATTTTTTATTTATTTATTTCTGTACTGTAAGCCGTGAGTCCTACGGGATTGGGCGGCATATAAATGTTATTAAACTTGCAAAACTTGCAAACTTGCAGAAAAAAAATGGACCAGCAAGGAAGATGTCTGGGTGTGTGAGGTCAGGTTGCAACCATCTGAAGGTAAATAGTAGGGAAGCTCCCCACACATCTCTACCCTTACCCTATCTTAATTTTTATCTGTGCACCCTGGAGTGGGTGTGATCTTAACCGGAGCTTATTTTGGAGGGGGTAGGACTTATATTAGGTGCACATGTAAAATTCAAACTAGGACTTACTTTCAGAGTAGATTGTATTTTTGGTGAAACATGATATGTGATATCCATGATGAAATGCATGACAGGTAAAAAGTTTTTCTAATCCTCAGTGAATATGGTTTCATATTTAAATGGTTAAATAGTCAATGTCACTGTTGATAATTAACTTCTCTCTCTGAGTTATGCAATACTAAGGCTTGATGAATGAAAAATAATGCACGTAATTGTTTTTTTTCTTGTTTTTTTAGATATGGAAGACTGTTCTCATTGTCCAGGAGGTCATTATTCAAACCGTGACAAAGATGCATGCATTCCAAAACACATAACTTATTTATCCTATGAAGAACCCTTGGGGATCAGTTTAGCTATTTGTGCTCTTTCTTTTTCTTCTATCACAGCTCTCATGCTTGGGATTTTCACTAAACACAAAAACACTCCCATCGTCAAAGCTAACAACCGGAATCTCACCTACACTCTTCTAGTTTCTCTCATCCTTTCTTTTCTTTGTGTTTTATTATTTATTGGAAAACCTAATAAGATTGTCTGTCTCCTTCGACAACCAGCTTTTGGAATCATCTTCTCCATGGCAGTTTCCTGTGTGTTGGCCAAAACTTTTGTTGTGGTCCTAGCTTTTATGGCCATTAAGCCAGGATCTAGAATGAGAAAATGGGTGGGAAAAGCAATGGACAGCTACATTGTTCTTTTTTGTTGCCTTGTTCAAACCAGTATTTGCATCACATGGCTGGCACTTTTTCCACCATATCCAGATTTTGATGTGCACTCAATGTCTGAAGAGATCATCATGGAGTGTAATGATGGATCAGTCACTATGTTCTACAGTGTTTTGGGTTTTATGGGTTTCCTGGCAGTGGTCAGCTTCTCTGTTGCTTTTCTAGCTAGGAAGTTACCTGATACTTTCAATGAAGCTAAATTCATAACTTTCAGTATGTTGGTCTTCTGCACTGTTTGGTTGTGCTTTATTCCTACCTATATAAGCACAAGGGGAAAATACATGTTGGCTGTGGAGATCTTCTCCATGATCTCCTCCAGTGCTGGCTTATTGATGTGTATCTTTTTCCCCAAGTGTTTTATCATTGTAATGAGACCTGAACTGAACAATAAGCATCAGTTAATGAAAAAAATGTTTTAAATTTCAGCTACTGTATGTCAGCATCAGTATATTATAAACGCCCAATTGTGAAAATCTTTAAAAAGAGTTATTTTATAAAATTATGATTTTAGGCTGAATTGAGGAAATTGCGAGCCTTATTATTTCTGGTTCCCATTTATTTTGTTATTTTCAACTCCAGTATCATTTAGTGCTACAATTTATTTCCTTCCTTCCTTCCTTCCTTCCTTCCTTCCTTCCTTCCTTCTCTCTTTCCTGCCATGTGACATATGTCAAGAATTCTTATCCATAAATGGAATACAAGTTTTATTAATTCACACAGTGAGCTGACTTTCATGATTTGCAACTTACTAATTGTATTTTAAAATAAAATATTTCAATTATTAATTAATAATTCTTGATCTTTTAAATTACCACTCTAATCCACACTGTTTATCTCAATGGAATGACAAATCTTTAATAAGTCAGTGTAGTTTAGTAAATAAAATGTTGGACTGAATAACTTCATATCCATTCACACAGGAGCAGCCATGCTTCCCCAGCCAAATTATCATATAGTTGTTGTAAAGAAAAATTGGAAGAGGCAATGCAATCAAGAGTGTGTTGAGGTCCTAGAGGCAATCTAACCAGTACATAAATAAATACGTCTTGTGTCAGCATTCCAAATAATGCACCCATAGAAACTAAAACTTTGCCTGAGACAGGAAAATTCCTTAAAGAACAGTTTATTGGATACATCATATTGGCACTACTGGTGAAAACTGACTCTAGAGCTCCTGTGGCTTTCACCTAATTAAAAAGTAAAAGTTGAAGTAGACAATGGCCTACTTAATGTTCTGTCTTAGGCCCAGTGCTCTTCAATATCTCCATAAATGATCTAGATAAGGGGATGGAAGGGCAACTCATCAAAGTTACAGATGATAGCAACCTGGGGAAAATAGTTAACACATCATAACAAACTCAAAATTTGGGAGGATCTTGATAGATTTGAACACTGAGCCCTATCCAACAAAATGCAATTCAGTAATGAGAAATATAGGGTTCTGCATACAGTATAGGCAAGAAAAACCAAATACACAGAGACAGAATGATTTCAATAATTTTTTTCTTGATATGATTCACTGCATATCGTCTCTGGGGTACCTGGCATGTTTTCTTTTGAGATGCAGTATGCTTTTTCTGAGTGGAAGAGTTCAGAATTCTGGGTTACAATTAAACATTGGTTACATGTTTCTCTCTTTGAAACCCTTGGGATTCCAAGGCAAATGAAGAAATAAAAGATATTATTACTATTCCCCATGATATTCCAGCCATGGTTGGAAGCCACAAAGCTCTGCGAGTTTATTCAATAGTATGTTGCACTGCCTATTTCTGTCTGAAAAGCAGAAGAAGGAATCAGGTCTCTTGGAACTATTTGGAGACATTCAAGTATCATGTTGCAGGCAGGGATATTTGTATACAGAAAGAAGCCATTCATTGAAGATGGTCATATTCTTGCAATCACTGTTTCTGTTAATGCTTCAAGTGATGTGCAAGAAATCTATCCATCAATGTGATTTGGATGAGCCTCTTCCTATTCGCCACACATATCATCAGGTTGGAGATGTTAACATTGCTAGCATTATATCTGTATTCTCAACATATTCTGACCCCATTGATTTCAGTCAACATCCTTCTGAGGGATTGCATGATAGACTCATGTAAGTACATCATCATTTTTTTTCAAGCTCTGGGCCTTGCTGTTCAATCATATGATGATCAAAATGTTCTCTTGTAATAACAAAGACTCCTAAAACAAACACACTAAATAGGGGGCCTTGGTTAATTTTGGTGAATTCCCATGTAATTGATGTAAAGAAAAAAATTAAGAAAGTCATATCTCTATTATAATAAATCTCATCCAAATATTTATAAACATAGATATTGCTGCAGATTAATTTATAAATCTGTAACTAAAACTAGGGAGAGGCTATATTTCCCAAAATAACTTTAATCATTTGATACTTACAGTGCCAAAATTAATCAATTTCCTTGTGCATATAAACAGTTTTTAGAAGATAGCATTTGACATTGGGCCTTTCTCATGTATTTAAAAATAATACTTATAATTTCAAGACAGTGTTCATCTCATATGACAAAAAAAAGGACTCCAGATATTGGAGGAGTATACAGCTGTTTTGTTCTGAATTTTCCAGGATTCTAGGAAAATAGTAACTATTTTGCAGTAAAGTACATCAACTTATTATACTACACCTATGAAGCAGACCCTTTTTAATGTATTATGTAATTTTTGCTACAGAATATTGTTTCAGAATTACCAGCACATCCTTGCCTTAGCATTTGCTATCAAAGAGATCAATGAAAATTCCCAGATCCTACCCAATGTCACTCTGGGCTTCCAGATTTATAACAGCAATTTCAGTCCAACTTGGACTTATCTTGCCTCAATGATGCTTCTCTTAACTCAGGGCAGATTTACCCCTAACTACAAGTGTGGGGTCCCAAAACATTTGGCTGGAGTCATTGGAGGACCTGACATCTCTCTCCATATGGCAACTCTTCTGTGCATCTACAAAGTCCCTCAGGTAAAGATAAGTTGAAGATGTATGGCACTACCTGAAGAAATCTAGACTGTTAGCCTTTATAATAAAGTGCAAATTCTATACAACCTTTTGATAGATGATCAGTTTTATGTTGTTTGTGAAATATACCCAAATAATAGAAATAATGTAAGATAGGTGAACTCCAGGTCTCGGGAATACTTCTCATCCTGCTGCAAAGTTCCTTTGTATCATTCAAACTATGCACAACATTTTGATATATACTCCATAAAGAAGCTTTAAAAGTGACTAATAGTCATTGTTGATGAACTAAATGCATTTGGCACATACTGTATTTCAAATAATTGTAATATATTATTTATAGATCTTCCCCATTGATATTTAAATCCTTCTGCCCTTGATTTTTATTTTACATTCTCCTTGACCAAATTCTAGTGCTTCATGATGAATTAGCCATTTGTTTTTGCCTATTATTTCTCATCTATGACATCTTGCGGTGACAGGCATAAAGGTGTTTCTGACAACAATATGGCTTTGTATCTATTCCATAGTCTCAACTATGTCTAACATAATGATTTTTAAAACATAAATTAATCAGTTTTGGGTTTCCAAATTTTTTACTACCGGTTCGTTTGTGCACTCTTCTGAGCTTGTACACATGCGTGACGCTACTACTGGTTCACCTGATCTGGGCCAAACCAGGAGCAACCCACCTGTGAAATTAATCTTAACTTTGTCATAACACAAATATCCAGATCATCCAAATTTTAGGCCATATCTTTCTAACTCCAAAAGTCATCTATCTTTCAGCCTGCCAAATCTTGATTCAAATCAAGCGACAAGCTGCAGGGTGCAATATCAAACCTGGAAATCCCCATATTCCCTTTCCTTTGCATTTTGTAACAACTTTTGTTTAACTCACTGTCTTTTCCTCTGGTACAGAAATTAAAGTATCATCTTCTGCCACTGTTTAAATGGTGCATCAGCTGTCAAACACAGGTACTGATTGAAACAAAAAAACTTCTTAAGCAAGGCATTCATTTTTATTACTGAACTTCTCAGTGTTGACAATTACTGCAAATCAAAATGAAAATTGCAAAGCAACAAAATCATGAACTATTAACTAAGCCAGCATAAAGGTAAAGGTCCCGTGTCCAGTCATATCCATCACAAAGGGATGCTTCTCATCTTTTTTTCTTAGCCCAGGGACTCATCATTGTCTGAAGACATTTATTTAAAAATATTTTATTTTAATTCAAGCATCATCTTACATTTAACAGTGTGTTGTCTGGGTACATATATTTTGTGCAAATATTTTATAAAATAATAATTACAATTTACAGCCATATTTATTATTTTATCTATTCTTAACTTAATAATACTACTTATATACCATACCTAATACTATAACAATCCTCTTCTTAATTTATTTAACTTTGTTAAAACATTTTCTCTATTTCACTCTTCTGCTTTTTTCCATTTTTCATATTTATTTTCTAACCATTGATAAAAGAATTCTCATATGTTATAATAATCAGATTGTTCCTTCCCTTTAATTTAAAGTGTTAATCTATTCATTTCTGCACATTCTAATATTTTCCTAATCACATTCTCATCCATAGAGATATCTTCATTTTTTCAATTTTGTGCAAATATAATCCTAGCGGCAGTTAATACATGAAATATCAAGTATACATTTTCTTTACTGTAAAATCCTCAACAAAAATAATTCAGGTTTCAGATCTGAAGACATTTCTGTGGCTGTATGTACAGTATGACTATCTGCCAAGGTACATGGAACATTGTTACCTTCACACCAAAGTGCTACCTATTTATCTACTCACATATGCATGCTTTGAAACTGCTAGATGGACGGGATCTGGGACAAGGAAAGGAAATCAGCCAGTCATGCAACATTTGAGTGTCAAACCTGAGCTGTTAGTTTTTGACTGAGCCATTGCAGGTCCCCAAATTAGCATAAAATTGTGAAAAGGAAAAAGGGAAGTATGTTAAATTACAAGAGGGAGAGATTACATTAATTGATTAATTGATACAGAATATTTCTGTCCCCAACAATCTAAAATCCATAGGGTTATCAGTGCATGTAACATAGATGTTTGTGCAGATAAGATTTTCAGTCCTGCTGCCAAGCAAAACCAAGCATTTAATAGTGAGTGCCATACCATGTGTATGAATCACACAAGTGGCAAGAAAATAGTCAGGTTACGTAGACAGTAAATACAGGTTCAATCGAAATGGACTCAGATGTCTATATACCAATGCACAGAGTAGGAGGAATAAACAGGGTGAATTAGAAATTCAAGTAAATAAGGGCAGATATGATATTGTTGCCATTACAGAAACTTAGTGGGATGAAACCCACAAATGGAACATACAGCTAGAAGAATTAAATTATTCAAAAGAAATAGACCAAACAAAAAAGGAGGTGGAGTTGCACTATATATAAGAAATAACGACATCTCTACAGAAATAGAGCACAACAATGATGAAAACTATCTTGAATACATTTGGGTCTTGAATGCATTTAAAAACAAGAAAAAAGTTAAAGAAACAATTGGTCCATTGCTGGGACAAAGTAGCAAGAAGGTGACAAGCAACAGGGAGAAAGTAGAACTATTTAACTCATTTTTTGCATCTGTCTTTACACAAAGAAAAAAAACAAACAGTCCAACCTATTGAAAACAGCACCACAAAAATCAGATTAGGAACACAAGTTGAAATAGGGAAGAAAATGGTAAGTATCTACCCTAGATGAGTTCAAATCACCAAGACCAGATGGATTACACCCCAGGGTTCTGAAGGGACTGGCAGACGAGATCTCAGAACCACTGAACTATATCTTTCAGAGATCCTGGAGTCCCGGGGAACTGCCAGAGGACTGGAAAAGAGCAAATCTTCAAACAAGGAAAAAAATAGATCCAGGAAACTATAGACCTATCAGTCTGACCTCAATACCAGGGAAGATTCTGGAAAAGTTAATCAAACAATGAATTAGCAAACACCTAGAAGTAAACAAAGTAATAGCCAAAAGCCAACATGGGTTTGTCAAAAACAGATCATGACAAACTAATCTTATGCCATTGATATAATTTACTTGGACTTCAGTAAGGCATTTGATAAAGTAGACCATAACCTACTACTAGATAAAGTCGAAAAATGTGAGTTAGACAGCATCACCGCCAGATGGATTCATAACTGGCTGATAAACTGCACTCAACATGTAGTCCTCAATGGAACTGCATCTACATGGAGGGAAGTATGCAGTGGAGTACTCCAAGGCTCTGTTTTAGGCCCAGTACTCTTCAACATCTTCATCAATGATTTAGATGAGGGGATAAATGGGGAACTCATCAAATTTGCAGATGACACCAAGCTGGCAGTAATAGCCAACACCCCAGAAGATAGGCTTAAGATAAAAAAGGATCTTGACAAACTTGAACATTGGGCACTCTCTAACAAAATGAAATTCAATGGTGAAAAAAGTAAGGTTCTCCACTTAGGCAAGAAAAATAAAATGCACAGGTACAGTATAGGTGGTACCTTGCTCAATAGTAGTAACTGTGAAAGAGATCTTGGAATCCTAGTGGACAACCATTAAAATATGAGCCGGCCTTGTGCAGCAGCTGCCAAAAAAGCCAACACAGATCTAGGCTACATAAACAGAGGGATAGAATCAAGATCACGTGAAGTGTTAATATCACTTTATAATACCTTGAAAAGGCCACACTTGGAATGCTGTATTCAGTTTTGGTCGCCACGATGTAAAAAAGATGTGGAGACTCTAGAAAGAGTGCAGAGAAGAGCAGCAAAGATGATTAGGGGACTGGAGGCTGAAACATATGAAGAACGGTTGGAGGAACTGGGTATGTCTAGTTTAATGAAAAGAAGGACTAGGGGAGACATGATAGCAGTGTTCCAATATCACAGGGGTTGTCACAAAGAAGAGGAAATCAAGCAATTCTCCAAAGAACCCTAGGGCAGAACAAGAAGTAATGGGTGGAAATTAATCAAGGAGAGAACTTAGAACTGAGGAGTAATTTCCTGACAGTTAGAACAATTAATTAGTGGAACAGCTTTCCTCCAGAATTTGTGAATGCCCCAACACTGGAAGTCTTTAAGAAGATGTTGGATAGCCATTTGTCTGAAATAGTATAGGATTTCCTGCCTAGACAGGGGGTTGGACTAGAAGACCACTAAGGTCCCTTCCAACTCTGCTATTGTATTGTATTGTAATGAACTATGCAAGCACACAAAAAAGTATTTCATTAATATTATTACAATTTTCATAAATTCTTCCCTTAGCTGACCTATGGCTCTGTTCCAGTCATGGATAAAGAGACTCAAGCTGTTTTCTTCCACCAAATGCTTCCAAATGAATCTCACCAACATAGGGGTCTCCTCCAGTTATTGCTCTATTTTAGATGGATCTGGATTGGAGTTCTTGCTGTGAATGATGACAGTGGAGAGAAATTTGTTCATGAGGTGTTTCCCATGTTTTCCCAACATGGCATCTGCTTTGATTTCATACAAGAGTTCACCAATGTAGCTTTTTATAGTGATTTTACTGATATAGTAAATGAAGGAGTTCAAATATACCAAGTTCTGATGAAAAGCACAGCCAATGTGATAATCCTGTACGGTGAAAGTAGGTCCATACCTACCCTGAGAACATTCCTCCAGTTTTCTGAAGTGGAGGATATTCCAAGGAAGACGAAAATCTGGTTGATAACAGCTCCAACAGATTACACTTCAGTTTCCTTTCACACATCTTGGGATATCCATTTCCTTCAAGGTGCTTTATCCTTTGCAATTCACATAAAGGAGATCCAAGACTTCCAGAAATTTCTTGAAAGGATAAATCCAAGGAATAATCAGCACGATCATTTTCGGAAAGATTTTTGGGAACAAGCGTTCAATTGTTTCTTCTACCATTCTGTGGCAGAAAAGTCAGAGAAAAAATGTACTGGCCAGGAGAGGCTTGAGACCCTTCCTACGTCTGTTTTTGAGACACTCATGAGTGGCCAGAGCTACAACATTTACAATGCTGTCTATGCTGTGGCACATGCTTTGCAATCTCTGTATTTATCCAAATCCAGGCACAGAACAATAGTGAAAGAAGGAAGGAAACAGTTTCACAATCATGTGTTGTGGCAGGTAAGACTTTCAATAGTGAAATGAAGAAACTTGGAATGATTTATATTCTTGCAGGCATCTGGTCTTTATAATTTAAATCCCTCCATCCTCCACCATTCAGTCTGAACTGAAGAAATTTCTTGGATGAGAAGCAAAATGTCTTCAAGAGAAAACAAAGTCCCATTGCCTTTTGAAAAAGAATCTTTGGGACAACTGTGACCTGGATGACTGACAGTATCCACAGTCAATATTTTGTGATGGTATGAAAATTAGGTGTAAAGATTAAATTAAACAATAGCTTAACTAACTGAAGTATTTATTTCATCATATTGAAATCACAAAAGGCATTCTACAAAATTATAAACACATCTCTTAGAATTTGCTTTTTGCTGTGGTCCACTGGCATCCTGTGTAACTGGCAGCAGAGTCAGACAGTGAGGAGGTTGGGGAGGAACATGGGCCAGTCCTGGAGTCAGGGGAAGGCTCAGATGAGGGCTCTGCATCAGAGGCAGAGAGGGAGCCAGGGACATCTGGGAATTATATGCTGCCTCCGGACTGTACAGTCAGACATAAGCGAGGCAAAGGAACAGAAGGAGCCTGTTCCCAGTGTGCACATGCGCAAGCTACCAGAAGGCAAGAACATTTAAGATAAAAGGAGTGACTTGGGAGTAAGGCTTGGAGATGATTGGCCCCTCCCATAAGACATAAAAGAGGAGCAAAGGTATGTGAGCCTGTGCAGGAAGCAATTTTGTTTGTTATGGTAAGTTTAAACTCTGAAGCTCCATTTTGACTCTGTGCTCCATGTGGCCTTGCAAAGCTAATTGGCAATTAGGTCTTTAGCAGCATTTCAAGGGAGATAAATGTGGCTGCTTATCCCGAAAGACTGTAGCAGACTTCTGTCAGACTCTTTACAAACTATTTGCGATTCATTATGGTCTGTGAATGAACTAAATTCACAGCTATTGAAATAAAAAGAGGGTTTTGGGGATTAAGGGTGTGCTTTTTACTATCTCAGGAAGCCTAGGTCAGAATACTTTTGTCCATGAAAGTATGTAACTGCCATCAGTCCAGTCTGTAAGTAAAAGGAAATAGGTGATCTACTAACTCTAGATCAGGGGTGTCAAACTGGCAGCCCACGGGCCGGATACATCATGTGCAAGACTCACCCCTCCAAGTTTCCACGAAGGGGGAAAATCTTGCAAAACCTCACATGACGGCAACGTGACATGGCAATTTTGATACCCATGCTCTAGATGATGCACTCATTGTTTTGTTCTAAATGTATGGGATTTTTTGAAAGCTTGCATTTAGTCAGCACTTTTCTTTCCATTGCTGAAAGTATAGTTATGCCCTCACTTTAAGGCATTTCCTGATGAGGATCTTCTCATGCAAACCCTAAGTAGAAGAGGAAGGGCTGATAATATTTTGACATTCTTACTTAAAGCAGGATACTAGAGTGGTCCTTTTCCATCAGGGATAATGTTTCATAGACCATTTGAGACTCACTTGCATTTCTACCCATAGATATTCACAACAACAATGTATAACATAACAATGTCTAATTTTAGAGCTAATGAATGAAAAAGAAATGGAACAAGGTTCTAGAAGAGACAAGGGAAGGAGTGAAGCTATTATTTTTAACAACGCAGGGTCTTAATAAAAGAGAAGCAAGGCAGGATGTCATTTTGCATATACTGCTTTCCAGACATAGGTACTACTAATTGGGGAAAGAATCATAGATTCCAAGATGGGCTTTAGGTCATCAAATTCAACCCCTACTCAGTGCATGATTTCAAATTTCATCACAATCAACAGACATTGATTCTGCCTTTTCTTTAAAAAAATCAGAAAAGAAATGGCCTTTTGTCATTAATTTATACTGCTAAATGTCTTCTACTTAGATATCATTTATTAGTTGAATATTGTATTCTAAACTTATTTTCTAATGAGAGAAGCAACCTAGAACTAACCTAAGAGCCGAGGTGGCGCAGTGGTTAGGGTGCAGTACTGCAGGCCACTTCAGCTGACTGCTATCTGCAGTTCAGCGGTTCAAATCTCACCGGCTCAAGGTTGACTCAGCCTTCCATCCTTCCGAGGTGGGTGAAATGAGGACCCAGACTATGGGGGCAATATGCTGACTGTAAACCGCTTAGAGAGGACTGAAAGCCCTATGAAGCGGTATATAAGTCTAACTGCTATTGCTATTGCTAACTAAGGAGAATTTTCCTAACAGAATAATTATTTAGATTTAGATTTAGATTTTAATAGCATTTATAGGCCGCCCTTTTCCCTGAGGGGACTCAGGGCGGCTTACAATAATAAAGGAAGGGGAGTGAAGACAAAACATAAAAAGAAATGTGCAATAACTGAAAAATACTAAAAACACAACATTCTCTCAGCATTCGGGAGGGGCGGAAGAGTTTATCCCCAGGCCTGACGGGCTAGCCAGATCTTGAGGGCTGTACGGAAGGCCTGGACTGTGGTCAGGGTACGAATCTCCACGGGGAGATTGTTCCATAGCGTCGGAGCAGCAACTGAGAAGGCTCTCCTCCGGGTAGTCGCCAGTCGGCACTGACTGGCGGATGGAATACGGAGGAGGCCCGCTCTATGCGATCTGATGGGACGCAGGGAGGTTATTGGCAGAAGGCGGTCTCTCAAATAGTCAGATCCACTACCATGGAGCGCTTTATGGGTGGTAAGTAAGACCTTGAATTGCACCCGGAGATTCACAGGCAGCCAGCGCAGCTCGCGGAGGATAGGTGTTATGTGGGCGAACCGAGGTGCGCCCACAATCACTCGCGCGGCCGCGTTCTGTACTAGCTGAAGTCTCCGGGTGCTCTTCAAGGGCAGCCCCATGTAGAGCACGTTGCAGTATTCCAGCTTAGAGGTCACAAGGGCTCGAGTGACTGTCGTGAGAGCCTCCCGATTCAGGTAGGGCCGCAACTGGCGCACCAGGCGAACCTGGGCAAATGCCCCCCTGGTCACAGCCGATAGATGGTGATCAAAACTCAGCTGTGGATCCAGGAGGACTCCCAAGTTGCGGACCCTATCTGAGGGGTATAAATTTTGTCCCCCCAGCCTGATTGATGGTACGGTGGTCAAATTATTGGGAGGAAAACACAACAGCCACTCGGTCTTGTCTGGGTTGAGCACCAGTTTGTTTGCTCTCATCCAGTCTTTAACAGCTTCCAAACCCTGTTCCATCACGTCCACCGCTTCATTGAGTTGGCACGGGGCGGACAGATACAGTTGAGTATCGTCCGCATATTGGTGATACTTTATCCCGTGCCTCCGAATGATCTCGCCCAGCGGTTTCATGTATATGTTGAATAGGAGGGGGGACAAGACCGACCCCTGTGGCACCCCACATGTTAGGGGCCTCGGGGACGATCTTTGCCCACCCACCAACACCGACTGCGACCTGTCCGAGAGGTAGGAGGAGAACCACTGCAAAACAGTGCCGCCCACTCCCACCTCCCGCAGTCGTCGCAGAAGGATACCATGGTCGATGGTATCGAAAGCCGCTGAGAGGTCAAGGAGAACCAGGATGGACGCAAAGCCTCCATCCCTAGCTCTCCAGAGATCATCGGTCAATGCGACCAAAGCAGTTTCTGTGCTGTAACCTGGTCGGAAGCCGGACTGGAAGGGGTCAAGATAGTTTGCTTCCTCCAAGGTACGCTGAAGCTGGAGGGCCACCACTTTCTCAACAACCTTCCCCACATAGGGAAGGTTGGAGACTGGACGGTAGTTATTAAGAATAGCTGGATCCAGAGACGGTTTCTTCAGAAGGGGTCTCACCACCGCTGCCTTAAGCTCAGTGGGAAAATGCCCCTCCCGAAGAGATGCCACAGCAACCGCTTGGATCCAGCCTCGTGTCACCTCACTGCTGTTGGCAACCAGCCAGGAGGGACACGGGTCCAGTACACAAGTGGAGGTACTCACAGCTCGCATAGCCTTGTCCACATCCCCAGAGGCAACTCCCTGAAACTCAACCCAGAGATGGTTTGCCAAGTCTTTCCCCTGTGTCTCAGCCGGCTCTGCAAGAGTGGAGTCCAGGTCCGCTCGAAACCGGGCAACTTTGTCCGCCAAGAACTGAACATACTCCTCAGCCTTACCCTGTAAGGGGTCCCCCGTCTCCCTCCTATTTAGGAGGGAGCGGGTTATCCTGAACAGGGCGGCTGGGCGGGACTCGGCGGACGCTACCAAGGAGGCAATGTATGTTCTTTTTGCCGATCTTAGAGCGCGAGTATACTCCTTGGTGCATGCTGTTACAAGTGCCCGGTTCAATTCGGACCTGTCTAATCTCCACAGGTGCTCTAGGCGTCTCCTCCGGCGCTTTATCTCCCGGAGCTCCTCGGTAAACCAAGGAGGCCTCCGGGGGCCGCTGACCCGGAGGGGCCGTAGTGGCTCAATCCGGTTTAGAGACCCCGAAGCTGCCGAGTGCCAGGCAGCGACAAGGGTCTCAACCGAACTGTGGGCGACAGTATCTGGAATAACCCCAAGCTCCGTCTGGAACCTAATGGGGTCCATCAGTCGCTTGGGGCGGAACCACCTGGTCGGTTCCTCCTCCCTACGGTGGGGGTTTGGCCTCCGGAAGTCTAGCCTCAGTAGGCAGTGGTCTGACCACGACAGGGGTATGATCTCATTACCCCTCAGACCAAGATCGTAACTCCACTGCTCCGAGAGGAATACGAGGTCGAGCGTGTGACCCGATGAGTGGGTTGGGCCTCGAATTACCTGAGTCAAGCCCATGGCTGTCATGGAAGCCATGAACTCCTGCGCTCCGTCAGAGCGTTCACCGAGCGAAGGCAAGTTGAAGTCCCCCAGAACTATGAGTCTAGGGAACTCAGCTGCCAGCTCGGCTACTGACTCGAGGAGCGAGGGGAGGGCTGCTGCAATGCAGTTGGGAGGCAGGTACGTAAGCAGCAGACCCACTTGACCCTTGAGGTCCAGCTTCACCAGCAGGGACTCACACCCGACAAGCTCCGGAGCAGGGATCCTACGAGGTACTAAAGACTCCCGGATTACAATAGCCACACCGCCACCCCTTCCCTGGGCTCTCGGCTGGTGTAGCACCTGAAATCCGGCTGGGCACATCTCTACGAGGGGGACTCCTCCCTCCGTGCCCAGCCATGTTTCAGTAATACATGCCAGGTCTGCGCCCTCATCAGTTATCAAGTCCCGGATGAGGGGGGCCTTATGAACCACAGACCTGGCATTTAGCGACAGCAGCCTGAGACCAGGGTCCTGATCACTCGCGCCATCTGACCTTGGAGTGGGACTCCTAGGGCCGGAAGGAGGGATCTCTGTAATATAGCGAACCCTCCTTCCCCAATGATGGCCTGCCCTAAAGTCCCCGCCGTATCTGCCTCTCCCTGTTATCCAGTAGGACATCACTGTAGATTTAAAAAAGGGACTAGACAAACATTTGTCTGAAATGATATAGAGTCTCAATATAAAGTCTATACTATCAAATTAATACATTTTAAATTTTATTTCATTAATATGAAATTTTGGAATGATTATGGAATTATTTGGTGTTTTAAAATTTTCTTTGTTTAAAGAAACATCTTCTATAATTTGTCTCATTCTCTCTATCTATATTTCAGCTTCATTCTTTTCTGAAAGGTATTACATTCAATAACAGTGTTGGTGAAAAGATCTCCCTTGATAAAAATGGAGAATTCATTGGTGGATTTGATATTATCAACTGGATCACATTCCCAAACCAGTCCTTTCGTAGGGTCAAAGTTGGAATGGTAGATCCCACAGTTCCACCAGACAAGTTCTTCAATATCACCATAGATTCCATCATGTGGCCAGTAGGCTTTAATCAGGTTAGTTTTTTGATCCTAGATTGGTCAGCCTTCATTTATGTAGCATAAAATATCTTCACCAATGAAATTCTCATAGCTACATCTGCTTATCAATCTATTAAAGTTTGTTGATTCTAAAGTAAGAGTATCTTTTCAAGCATTTCCATTCTCCTCCGTATCTTAAAATATTCTTCTTCATTTATTGATAGGCATTACCTCTATCTTTATGTAATGATCCTTGTGAGACAGGATACAGCAAGTCCAAAAAAGAAGGGCAATCTTTTTGCTGCTACGATTGCCATCTGTGTCCAGAGGGGAAAATAACAGAAGGGAATGGTAGGAAATTTCCAAGTATAATGGGACTAGGGTATAACAATGTGCATAATCCACTATATCAATTCTACTGTGCTCTTTTTCAGACATAGATGATTGCTCTCCATGTCCAGATGATTATTATTCAAACCTCCATCGAAATATGTGTATTCCAAAGCGGATCAACTTTTTGTCCTATGAAGAATCTATGGGGATCAGTCTAACTGTTCTTTCCCTTTGCTTTTCATTGAAGACAACTTTGGTGCTTACAATTTTTGTTAAATATAAAGACACCCCCATTGTCAAAGCCAACAACCGGAATCTCACTTATACTCTCCTTGTTTCTCTCCTCCTCACTTTCCTTTGTGTGTTTTTATTTATCGGGAGACCTGGTAAGATTGTATGTCTCCTTCGACAATCTGCTTTTGGACTCATCTTCTCTGTGGCAGTTTCTTGTGTATTGGCCAAAACCTTTGTTGTGGTTCTAGCCTTCATCGCCACCAAACCTGGGTCCAAACTGAGAAAATGGGTGGGTGGAAGAATAATCAGTTACATTATTATTTCCTGCTCCCTTGTTCAATTAAGCTTTTGTGTTGCATGGTTAATAATGTGCCCACCATACCCAGATTTTGATGCATACTCAATGTCTGAAGAAGTCATCCTGGAGTGCAAAGAAGATTCGGTCATGTTCTGCTGTGTTTTGGGCTTTATGGGTTTCCTTGCACTGGTTAGCTTCTCTGCTGCTTTTCTAGCCAGGAAGTTACCTGACAGTTTCAATGAAGCCAAATTCATCACCTTCAGCATGTTGGTCTTCTGCAGTGTTTGGTTGTGCTTTATCCCAACCTATCTAAGCACAAGGGGAAAATCTGTGTTGGCTGTGGAGATCTTTTCCATGATCTCCTCCAGTGCTGGATTATTGGTGTGCATCTTTCTTCCTAAGTGTTTTATCATTGTGATGAGACCTGAACTGAACAATAAACATGAGATCATGAAGAGAAAGTTTTAAACCTTTGTCTGTTTGCCTCTGATTATTTACATTTGCCCACATGTTTTAATCATGCTTGAAAATATTTTTGGGGGAGAAATGTTTTAGGTAGAATTGATTAAATAAGCAATATTCTGTCTGTACTATGTTTTTGAAAACTGGTGTGTTTGTGTGTATTTTCTAGGATCAAACCAAAATATGAAGCTAGCAAAATATACAAAAATGTTAATTCACATCTGTGAATGCAAATTCAAAAACAATTGATAGAACTGAAACATCACCAGTGCCTCATAATTTCCATATACTCTACTACAAACTAATTATTTTGGAATTTATATTTTCTAATTTTTCCATCTCTTGCTGTTTGGTTCACATGTTCTAGTTCACATCCTTGATGAGCAATCCAAATTCCTTCACATTGAAGCTTTATCTTCGATGATGTATAGGATCAACATTACAGAATTGGTGTTAACCTAAACAATATTTTCTGAATGCCATTTGTCACAATTGGTGAATAAAGAAAATGTGAATGTACTTTAGAAAAGAATGTTTCTTAATGACCTTCTGATTGTATCCTACTTTTCTAAAGAGGTCATCCAAACTTCCACATACCTTATTTTTTGGAATATAAGACACACCTTTTTCCCTCAAAAAAGAGGCTGAAAATCTGGGTGAGTCTTATACACTGAATACAGCATTTTTTGCCTCCTGAAACCCCGCCTCTTCACCAAGATGACCATGCATAGCTTGTAGGAGGCTTTCAGAGAGCTCCTGGGGGCTGGGGAGAGCAGAAATGAGTTAAAAATTGGCCATTTGTTTGCTCAAATTCCCCCCCCCTCAGCCCCCAAGAACACTCTATAAGCTTCCTAAAGGCTATCCATGTCCTTTTTTTTTTGACAAAAAACAAAAGACAAAAAACAGATCCGTTTCTGTGAAAAATGAGTCATTTTTGGGAGGTTTGCAGAGTGCAAAAACTTTTTTTTAAAATTTGCCTCTTTAAAACCTTGGTGTGTCTTATACTCCAATGCATCTTATACTCCAAAAAATACAGTAATTATGCTATTTCATCCGAGAAATGTAAGTGACCTGGATCTTTACTCAGAAGGCACCTGCAGTAAGAAGGAAAAATCTGCAAGATGTAGCAGCTGCTATTTTAATGAATGCATTCCTCCTCCTCCTCCTCCTCCTCCTCCTCCTCCTCCTCCTCCTCCTCCTCCTTCTCCTCCTCCTCCTTTTTTTCTTATTTTCTTCTCCTACTGCTTCTCCTTTCTGTATAATTTTCTCTTCTCTTCCTTCTCCTTTTGCTCTCTTTACTATAAAGTGACTATTTTCACCATAGTTTACAAATACAAAGTCCCCTAACTTATGACTAGAAACTTAGCTAAAATTTCTCTGGTGTGGAAGAGAGCCATGCCAACATGAAGGAAATTTGTCTTTACATTTGTTTTGTAACATTTAAAATAACCAAAATAATCAAGCTATGTCTTGAAAAGTTTGGTATAATTGAGATTCGTCAATATTTAGACAAAAGTCAACCAGAATTTCCAGGAGTATAGCTTAGACTGAGCAGCACCAGAATAAGAAGAAACTCTGTTAAAGAAGAATACAAGTAGGCCTCAACTTACAACAGTTCATTTTGCAACTATTCAAAGTTATAATAGTACTGAAAGGATTGACTACTATTTTTAAACATACCATGTAAATGTTAACAACACTTCATGTAAATGATTATTCCTGTATTTTCTTTTTTTTTATTAAAAAGTTTTTTTTAATTTTTAATTTAAAACAAATACAACATCTTTCTTTACATGCTATAGAAAGTATATCAGTTGGTTACAAATAAACTTTCGTGCATCTCTTTCACAGTCAACAAACATAATTCATGTTAACTCAAGCATTTTAACTCAAACATTCATACCTATCACCATCATCATATATCCGTTTTCATTTGACTATAATTATTATTAAATAATAATGATAATGATAATGATGATGATGATGATGATAATAATAATAATAATAATAATAATAATAATAATAATAATAATAATAATAATAATAATAATAACTCCGCCGTTGCCGGTCCCAAGCCCGGATGAGAAAGGAGGAAGGTTGGGAACAGGTTGGCTGTTCTAAGACTAAGCTTAGTCTAAGACCTGGCTGTTCCGACAGGCCTGGGGTTGCTGATTTCCAAATCAGGTGCAACCCCCAGTTAACCGAATGTATGTTGTATTTTTTAAATTGTTTGTATTGTTTGTATTCTCCCCCTGTGTGTTATTTACTTCATTTTGTATTTGTAAGCTGCCCGGAGTCCTCCGGGATTGGGCGGCATATAAACCCATTAAAATTGCAAAATTGTGAAAATTGCGAACCATTAGCACCAGTCACTGCTATTTGTAAAGCATTTTTGAATGTTCAGTTGGCTGAGTTTCATGTTTAATGAATAAAGTGAATAATAATAATAATAATAATAATAATAACTCCGCCGTTGCCGGTCCCAAGCCCGGATGAGAAAGGAGGAAGGTTGGGAACAGGTTGGCATCTGGTCCCGTAAAAAAAACCCCGCCAACCCATACAATATGGTGAAAAAAACGAATAAGAATTCCATACCGCATCGGTCGTCGCGCGGGTTAACAAGGGCCGTGGCGGATGTTGGGGTCCCTGGACATCCGTCGACAAGTGGGCTACAAGTGGACCAGCCAACAAAACGACAAAAATATAGTGCAGATGAAAACCGTGCCATAATGGCCTGTTACTACAACTCAGAGCCAGAAAAAAGAGGATATTTAAAGCGAATGTATGAATTATGGAAACAACAATATCCAGATTCAAATGTTAGTGAACAACGACTAGCAGATCAAAGGTGATTTATTATACGGAATAAAGTGTTTAGTGAAGTTGAACATGAGGAAATTCAGGCAAATTGCAAAACCCAAAAAACAATATCACAAGCGGAAATAACTGATATTCAAGACACAACTAAAGACACTATAGTAGAACTCCCAGAAGAAGCTCTCAGGGAGGAAATAACATCACCACCACTAGAACCAGTTATCACTGAACCAACTGATGAACTAACTCAAAAACAAAAAGAATTGAAGGATAAGATCATGGAGCATTTTCTGCTTAATGAGGAAAGGCAACGTTTACCATCACTAAAAACTGTGCCTAAGAAAATTTTGGCCCCTATCATGAAAATGGTTAATGCAGTGTTTTCAACAATTGAACCGGGATCCATCTTGGAAACAAACCAGTTAATGTACAGCGCAGCTGTAATAGTCACTAATGAACTAGGCATTAAAATTAAAGTACCTAGTCACACAACAGAAAAAGCATCAAAGCCAAAGTGGAAAATCCGTCTAGAACAAAAAATCAAAAAATTAAGGGCAGATGCTAGTAACTTAAAGAACATGCATGAGCAACGGCTTAAAAACAACAAAATCATAGATCGGCTAATCAGAAGATATAGATTGGATACAAGAAACATCAATGAAGCTGTAGAGATTGTAAAACAGCAGATAACAGCAACAGCTAGAAAAATTGAAAGATATGAGGCACGAATCATCCAATATAAATAAAATCAGCAATTTCGATCAGACCAACGGCGTTTTTATCAAAGTCTTAATGTGAATGGTGACACCAAAAGTGAAAAACCAGAAAAACAGGCCACAGTTGAATTCTGGAAAGAATTGTGGGAAAATGCAAAGGACTACAACAAGGAAGCAAAGTGGATACATGACTTTGAGAAAAGCATTGGCAACAAACAAATGCAAGTATTAGAAATAACAACTGAGATGATCAAAAATCGAGTTAAAAAGGTAAAGAATTGGACATCACCTGGAAAGGACCAATTACATGGTTTCTGGCTCAAATATCTGACCAGTTTACATGCAATATTGGCCAGGCAACTGAATGAAATTTTACAAAAGGGCCAAATTGATGAATGGTTGACAACTGGAAAAACATACTTGATTCAGAAAGATCCAACTAAAGGAACAACACCTGAAAACTATAGACCAATAACATGCTTACCAACAACCTTCAAATTACTCACAGGCATTATTGCAGATAACATGATGGATTATTTGGAAACAAACAACATCTTGCCAGTAGAGCAAAAAGGCAACAAAAGAAGGAGCAGGGGCACAAAAGATCAGCTTCTAATTGATAAAATGATATTAGAAAATTGTAAGAACAGAAAAACGAACTTGAATATGGTCTGGATTGATTACAAAAAGGCATTTGACTCACTGCCACATAGTTGGATCATAAAATGCTTAGAAACAACTGGCATTAGCAAAAATATTACATCCTTTACTGAAAAGGCGATGAAACAATGGAGAACTGAGTTGGCAGTAGGGAATGAGAGCTACGGAATGGTTAATATCAAGCGAGGAATTTTCCAGGGTGATTCACTTTCACCTCTTCTCTTCATCATCGCAATGATCCCACTATCAGTAATCTTAAAAAAAATGAAATTAGGCTACCAAACAGCCAAAAAAGCTGAAAAAATTTCGCATTTACTATATATGGATGATTTGAAACTCTATGGAAAGTCAGAAATAGAAATCCAATCATTGACAAATACAGTCCGAGTATTCAGCACCGATATTTCAATGCAGTTTGGCATGGAAAAATGCGCCACTGTATCCATAAAAAGGGGCAAAATCACTGCATCTGAGGGAATTGAAATGCCCAATGGCCAACTAATTAAATGCAAAGAAAATGAAGCCTACAAATACTTAGGCATTCTGCAGTTGGATAACATCAAGCATGGAGAAGTAAAAACTATTGTCAGGCGAGAGTACACCAACAGAGTTAGGAAAATTTTGAAATCTAAATTGAATGGTGGAAATACAATCAAGGCCATAAATACCTGGGCAATACCAGTTATAAGATACACAGCTGGCATAGTTAACTGGACACAAGCTGATTTGGACCTTTTGGACCGAAAAACCAGGAAACTAATGACAATGCACTACAGTTTACATCCACGTGGTGATACTGATAGACTATATCTGCCCCGAAAATCAGGTGGCAGAGGATTATTACAAGTGAAGCAAACAGTTGAAGAAGAAAAACATGCACTGGCTGATTATTTAAAAGAAAGTCAAGAACATCTATTCATCGAAGTAAAGAACAAAAATCTACTGAAGGCCCAACAGACAAAACAAGAATACAGAAAAGATGTGATAAAATCAAGAATGGAGAGTTGGCAGAACAAAGCACTGCATGGTCAATTTCTGGAAAAAATAAAAGATAAAGTGGACAGTGAACAAACTTGGTTATGGTTAAAAACAGGTACATTAAAGAAAGAAACAGAGTCACTAATCCTGGCTGCGCAAGAACAAGCTATCCGCACAAATGCCATTAAGGCCAAAATCGAAAAATCCTCTGATGATGCCAAATGCAGACTTTGCAAAGAAGCTGACGAAACTGTTGATCACATACTCAGCTGCTGTAAAAAAATCACGCAGACTGATTATAAATTGCGGCACAATTCAGTAGCACAAATGATCCATTGGAATTTGTGCAAAAATTATAATATTAAAACAGCAACAAACTGGTGGGAACATCAGCCTGAAAGAGTCACAGAAAATCAGATGGTCAAGATCTTGTGGGATTTCCGTATACAAACCGACAAAATACTGGCGCATAATACACCAGACATCACACTGGTTGAGAAAAATAGGGTCACAATCATAGACATCGCAATACCAGGTGATAGCAGGGTCGCCGAGAAGGAACATGAAAAAATCGCAAGATACCAGGACTTAAAAATCGAAATTCAACGACTATGGCACAAACCAGCAGTGGTAATTCCAGTGGTAATTGGCACACTGGGTGCTATTCCAAAAGCACTGGAATTACATTTAAAACAGTTAAAAATTGACAAAATCACCATCAGTCAAATGCAAAAAGCCGCACTGCTTGGATCTGCACGCATATTGCGAAAATACGTTACGACGTCCTAGGCCCCTGGGTGGGGCCCGACTAGTAACCAATGCCAAATCCAGCGAAACAACTGGCCGCTGTGATACAATTGTATAATAATAATAATAATAATAATAATAATAATAATAATAATAATCAGATGGTCAAGATCTTGTGGGATTTCCGTATACAAACCGACAAAATACTGGCGCATAATACACCAGACATCACACTGGTTGAGAAAAATAAGGTCACAATCATAGACATCGCAATACCAGGTGATAGCAGGGTCGCCGAGAAGGAACATGAAAAAATCGCAAGATACCAGGACTTAAAAATCAAAATTCAACGACTATGGCACAAACCAGCAGCGATAATTCCAGTGGTAATTGGCACACTGGGTGCTATTCCAAAAGCACTGGAATTATATTTAAAACAGTTAAAAATTGACAAAATCACCATCAGTCAAATGCAAAAAGCCGCACTGCTTGGATCTGCACGCATATTACAAAAATACGTTATGACGTCCTAGGCCCCTGGGTGGGGCCCGACTAGTAACCAATGCCAAATCCGGCGAAACAACTGGCCGCTGTGATACAATTGTATAATAATAATAAACAATACATGCCCACACCAGTGGGAAAAGAAAAAACCAAAAAACAAACAAACAAACAAACAAAAAAACAAAGAAGACAAAAAGAACAAAAGACAAGGCAGGGAAAAGAAAAAAAGAAAAAAGAACACAGGTATATATTATAAAAAAAAGTATATCAGCTGGTTACAACATGTTTTGGTGCATCTCTTCCATTAATTCATATTAATTCAAATATCTTAACTCAAATGTTTACCATATTGACATCATTATACCTCCACTTTTAGTTAACTACAGTTATTGAAACATCCTTCATCCTCAACTATGCCAAAGATTTAATCCATAACCACATGCTGACATTTCATTTACTTGTTTGTAAAATCCTCTATTAACATCAAATCCTCATATCCTATATTAGCTGAGCATCCATAATATTTAATACCAAAAATTCCATCTTCCATGCAATGTAGTTTATTATCATTCTCCCTTCTTTAAGTAATTGTATCGTATATCGTAACATTTTCCCCATATTAGTTAACATTTAACTATATATATTTTATTTTATTTTTTAATAGTGACAATTATTGTGATTAATAACCTTTGTATATGGTCCAAAAATATTTCCAACCTTCCCTTCTCATATCCAATTATTATTTATCATATCAACTCCACATTATATACATTACTATCAATATCAATTATTATTCAGCTATATCTATTACAAATAAAAGTAATTAGATTTAGCTAATTTTAAATTGTATTCTTCCATCTATCAGCCTATGTCTCTCCAATAACAAAACCTTCTTAATCCTATTGCCATTCGTGGAATAGATTTACCAAATGTTTTTATAAGCAAGTCCAAACAGGGATATCTTCGCACCTTTTTGCTCAGAATGTCTCTGATGAAATAATAACGTTGTCCCAGGCTTGTTAAACTTTTCAATTTGTTTTTAATTCTCAAAGGTGGAATTAAAAATTCTGCAAGTGATGTTTCATAAAGTGTAGATTCTTTAGTGCTTCTCATTCCTCCTGCACTCTGTCTTTTAAGATGAATCTTCTGTATGGCTGCCCCCCTTTCTCTTTCTCCCTCCGAGATAAAACAGACGCCCTGCATGTCAGCAAGTTGAAAGACTTCATTTCTCACATTCTTCATTTGTATTTCAGGAACATTCAAACATTCAACGTTCTCACTTTTTTCTTCATATTTTAATATCAAATAGTCCAATTTTTTTCCAAATCTTTCATATGAATCAAACAACTTTTGAAATGCAGAAAAAATATTTGAAACGAACCTTTTGATGCCATGTTGTGATGCAGTTAAATGCTCTAAAATATTTGCAAGTAAAGACACGCTGGGAGCTGTGCGATCTTATCTGATCTTAGACCAACACAGCCAAGCAATAAAAGTGTCAGATCGTAAAAGGCCAATTTGTAGTAAATTAGTTTATAACCCACTTAAGAAGAGTCAGGAGGTAGTCTTTAAAACATTTAAAATAGGGTAACCACCGCCCATAAATCCATTGAAGAAAAACCAATTCGCCGCTAGATTCTTCTGTTCTTTGGTTTCAATTAGCTTAAATTTTAGTGCAGACCATTCCTCTTTGAGTAATAAAATCAGCTTACCAGATGAATTCACTTTTACCATTCTTAGGGGCAACCTGCAGTTTCGGTTAGCATACAGCTAATCCAGAAGGAGTTGGCAGGAGGGGTTGAATTCCAAGCTCCCCCAGAGACCTGCGAACGTCTCTGAGGTCACTGGATCTCCCCTCACCTTTCACTGTCTCTTCGGGACAGCTAGGGTCCGAGATGACCCGTCCAAATTCCTTCGGAATAGGGGAATTTCAGGAATAGCCTGAAACTCCGTCTTCTCACTGCTAAGCCCCGCCTTTCCCCCCGATTATTCCTGTATTTTCATCTTGCATCTTTATCTATCTAGGCAATTTTTCTAATTTTAATAAATGTTTGTTGATAAGAATCACTGAATATTGTTTCTGGGATACCTGATATGTTTTCTTTTAAGATGCAATACACTTTTTCTGAGTGGAAGAGCTCAGAATTGTTATTATAATTAAACATTGGTTACATGTTTCTCTCTTTGAAACCCATGGGATTGCAAGGCAAATGAAGAAACGAGGGATATTATTACTATTCCCCATGATATTCCAACCATGGTTGGAAGCCACAAAGCTCTGTGAGTTTATTCAAAGTTGCACTGCCTATTTCTATTTGAAAAACAGAAAAAGTCAGGTCTCTTGGACGTATTTGGAGACATTCAAGGATCATGTTGCAGACAGGGATATTTGTATACAGAAAGAAGCCATTCATGGAAGATGGTCATATTTCTGCAATCATTGTTTCTGTTAATGCCTCAAATGGTGTGCAAGGAATCCATACATCATTGTGACTTAGATGAGCCTCTTCCTATTCGTCACACATATCATCAGCTTGGAAATGTTAATATTGCTGGCATTATTTCTGTATTCTCAACATATTCTGACCCCATTGATTTCAGTCAACATCCTTCTCAGGGATTTCATGATAGACTTATGTAAGTACACCATCAATTTATTTTCAAGCTCTGAACCTTGCTATTCAACCATATGATGATCAAAATGTTCTCTTGTAATAACAAAGACTCCAGAAACAAACACATTCAATATATTTTCTATCAATTCCCATGTAAAGTTGAAAAAACCCCAAAGAAAGCCGAATCTCTATTATAATAAATCACTTCTAAATATGTATAAACATAGATGTTGCTGCAGATTAATATATAAATCTATAACTACAACTGGGGGGGAGGCTATATGTATTTATCATGATAACTTTAATCATTTCATACCTACAGTGCCAAAATTCATCAATTTCATTGTGGATATAAACAGTTTTTAGAAGATGGAATTTGATATTGGGCCTTTTTCATGTATTTAAAAATAATTCTTATAATTTCAAGACAGTGCTCATCTTGTATTAAAAAATAACTCCAGATTCTAGAGGGGTATATTGTTCTGAATTTTTTAGAATTCAACTTATTATACTACCAAAGGTTTAAACCTGTGATATTGTGAAACAGACCCTTTTTAATGTATTATGTAATTTTTGCTACAGAATATTGTTTCAGAATTACCAGCACATCCTTGCCTTAGCATTTGCTATCAAAGAGATCAATGAAAATTCCCAGATCCTACCCAATGTCACTCTGGGCTTCCAGATTTATAACAGCAATTTCAGTCCAACTTGGACTTATCTTGCCTCAATGATGCTTCTCTTAACTCAGGGCAGATTCATCCCTAACTACAAGTGTGGGGTCCCAAAACATTTGGCTGGAGTCATTGGAGGACCTGACATCTCTCTCCATATGGCAACTCTTCTTTGCATCTACAAAGTCCCTCAGGTAAGATATGCTGAAGATGTATGGCACTACCTGAAGAAATCTACACTGTTAGCCTTTATAATAAAGTACATGGCTCAAATTCTATACAACCTTTTGATAGATGATCAGTTTTAGCTTGTTGCTCAAATATCTCCAAATAATAGAAACAATTTTAGCCTGTTGATGAAATAAACCTATGTAATCAAAATGATGGAAGACATGTGAACCCCAGCTCTTGGGAATCCTGAACCTGCTGCAAAGTCCTTTTGCATGGTTCAGACTATTTTTTTTTTCATTTATACTTCTTTTTCAAATTTCAATACATTTTCATACATTTTGGCAAATACCTACTTGTCATTTGTATTAAAAGAAAAGATTAGATAGTGGCATCATGGTTGCTCAGAGGATGCCGATTTGAGGGCTCATTTCCCATCCCTGTTAAGTTACCCATCAAAGTGGTACCCATGTATCAAGTTGTAGTAGCTCACTTTCAAACTGCTGAGTGATTAGAAGTTACACTATGACCGGAGTTCAACGCACCCCACAGCAGCAACCAGGTCTCAAACATCATCCTAACTTCATGAGAACTATGAACTGTGCTCCCTATCATTTATAGAGAATTCTAGTTTCCAAAGGTGAAATAACATATTTTTTAAAAAATATTTTAAATATTTCAAATAATTGTAACATATTATTTATAGAGCTTCACCATTGATATCTAAATCCTTCTTCCACTAGTTGTTCCCTTGATTTTTATTTTACTTTCTCCTTGACAAAATTCTAATACTTCATGATGAATTCGACATTTGTGTTTGCCAATTATTTTTCATCTATAACATCTTATGGTGACAGGCATGAAGGTGTTTTCGGAGAACAATATGGCTTTGTATCTATCTTTTAAAAATCTTTATGTTAGACATAGTTGAGACTATGATATAGATCTGGGGCAAGGAAAGGAGTTCCCCATTCATGCAACATTCAAGTATCAAACCTTGAGTTGTCAGCTTTTCACTGAGGCAATACAGGTCCCTGAACCAATGTAAAATTGTGCAAAAGAAAAAGGGGAGTATGTTAAAATTACAAGAGAGAGAGATTATATTAATGAACTATGTAGCCACACAAAAAGCATTTCATCAATTTTATTCCAACTTTTATAAATTCTTCCCAATCGTTTTTCTTAGCTGACCTATGGCTCTGCTCCAGTCATGGATAAAGAGACTCAAGCAGTTTTCTTCCAACAAATGCTTCCAAATGAATCTCACCAACATAGGGGTCTCCTCCAGCTATTGCTCTATTTTAGATGGATCTGGATTGGAGTTCTTGCTGTGAATGATGACAATGGAGAGAAATTTGTTCATGAGGTGTTTCCTATGTTTTCCCAGCATGGCATCTGCTTTGATTTCATACAAGAGTTCACCAATGTAGCTTTTTATAGTGATTTTACTGATGCAGTAGATGAAGGAATCCAAATTTACCGAGTTCTGATGAAAAGTACAGCCAATGTGATAATCCTGTATGGTGAAAGTAGATCCATGTCTACCCTGAGAACATTCCTCCAGTTTTCAGAAGTGGAGGATATTCCAAGGAAGACAAAAATCTGGTTCATAACAGCTCCGACAGATTTCACCTCAGTCTCCTTTCACACAACTTGGGATATCCATTTCCTTCAAGGTGCTTTATCCTTTGCAATTCACACAAAGAAGATCCAAGACTTCCAGAAATTTATTGAAAGGATAAATCCAAGGAATAATGAGCACGATCATTTTCGGAAAGATTTTTGGGAACAAGCGTTCAATTGTTTCTTCTACCATTCTGTGGCAGAGAAGTCAGAGAAAAAATGTACTGGCCGGGAGAGGCTTGAGACCCTTCCTACATCTGTGTTTGAAACACTCATGAGTGGCCAGAGCTATAACATATACAATGCTGTCTATGCTGTGGCACATGCTTTGCAATTTCTGTATTTGTCTAAGTCCAGGCACAGAACAATAGTGAAAGAAGGAAGAAAACAATTTCACAATCAAGTGTTGTGGCAGGTAAGACTTTCAGCAGAGAAGTGAAGAAACTTGGAAGGATTTATATTCTTGCACTTATCTGGACTTTATAATTTAAATCCTTCCATTCTTCACCATTCAATCAGAACTGAAGAACTCTTGGGTGAGAAACAAAATGTCTTTAAGGAAAAAAAACTCCAGTTTCCTTTTGAAAAAGCACCTTTTGTAATAGCTATGACCTGGATGACGCAGAATCTCTATAGTCAATATTCTGTAAGCATATCAAAAGTAGGTCTAAAAGTCAAATGAAACAATGGCTTAACCAACTGAAATATTTATATCATCATATTGAAATCACAGTGAAATCAAGGGACATGGTGGCTCAGCCACTAAGACGCCTGTCAATCAGAAAGGTCGGCAGTTCTGCTGTTCAAATCCTAGTGCCATGTCATGGAATGAGCTCCCATCACTTGTCCCAGCTTCTTCCAACCAGCAGTTCAAAAGCATGTAAAAATGCAAGTATAAAAATAGGAACCACCTTTGGTGGGAAGGTAACAGTGTTCCATGAGCCTTCAATGTTTAGTCATGTCTTCAGACAGCGCTGGCTCTTCAGCTTTGAAACGGAAATGAGAAGCACCCCCTAGAGTTGGGAATGACTAGCTAATATGTGCGAAGAGAATCTTTACCTTTTTATTGAAATCAAAAAAGGCATTCTACAAAATTGTAAACACATCTCTTAGAATTCCCTTCTGTCCATTAAAGTAACTGCCATTTCAAGTAAATGGTAAGTAAATGGAGATTTTAAGTAAGTAAGTAATTGCTACCTCTAGATCACGGGTGTCAAACTTGCAGCAGCATGTTTCCATCACATGATATATCATGACATTTTACCCCTTCATGAAGCTGGGGTGGGTGTGGTCTGCACGTGATGCATCTAGCTGGCGGGCCACCAGTTTGATACCTTTGGTGCTCTGAATCATTATTTTGTCCTAAATGTTTTGTTTTTGAATGCTTGCATTGAGTCAGCACAGTTCTTTCTATTGTTGAAAGTATAGTCACGCCCTCACTTTAAGGCATTTCTTGATGAGGATCTTCTCATGCAATCCCTAAGTGGAGGAGGAAGGGCCAATAATAATTTGACATTCTTACTTAAACCAGGATAATGGAGTGGTCCTTTTCCATCAGGGATAATGTTTCATAGACCATTTGAGACTCATCTGCATTTCTACCAATAGATATTCATAACAACAGTGTATAATATAACAATGTAGAATTTTAGAGCAAATGAATGGAAAAGAAATGGAACAGGTTGATATGCTTCCAGAAACAAGGTTCTAGATTCTAGAACAGGGGTGTCAAACTCAAGGCCCGTGGGCCAGACTAGGCCTATGGTATGCTAGTTCTGGCCCGTGGGGCACTATTCTGGAAACAGTGAAGAATTGGCCCATGGTGCCTCTCCCAGGGAACATGGAGCTCAAGAGCCTGTTTTTGCTCCCACAGCACTCGGGACACAGATGCCCCCACATAAATAATGTCAAGCTGTCCATGTCGACCCTGGCCACACCCACCTCAGCTCCCCAGGTTCAAACACAACCCTGGCATGGTCCTCAATGAAATTGAGTTTGACACCTCTGTTCTAGAAGAAACAAGGGAGGGAGTGAAGATATTTTTTTCTCAGGGTCTTAATAAAAGAGGAGCAAGGCAGGATGTATTGTGGGCATACCTCTTGTACTCATGTGGGGTGTACTCATATGGGTTGAAAGAATCATAAGTTTCAAAACTGAATTTAGGTCATCAGTTCTGATCCCTACTTAGTGCAAAATTTCAAATTACGTCACCATCAACAGATGTTGATTCTGCCTTTTCTAAAAAATAACAAGGAAAGAAATGCACTTTTGTCATCAATTCCTACTGCTAAATACATCTATTTACATATCATGACTTAGTCAGAATATTGTTTTCTAAAATTATTTCCTAAGGAGAGAAGCAACCTAGAAGGAGAAATTTCCTGATAGAACAATTATCCAGTGGAACAGCTTCCCTCCAGAAGTTGTGGATGCTCCATCACTGGAGATTTAAAAAGAGACTGGACAACTATTTGTCTGAAATAGTAAAAAGTCTCAAAATCAAACTATAGACTTATATATACAAATATATATATATATATATATATATATATATATATATATATATATATATATATATATATATATATATATATATATATATATATATATATATACTTAAAGTCACAACCCCTGGTATGCCCAAGTATGGGAGGAAGGTCACACTTCCACTCTCTGTCATTAGGCTCGTCACAAGAGACCATCCAGACAGAAACCCAATATTTTTTACTGTTGCCTTTTTGTTATATTTGTTATATTTCTGTAGCTCAAATGGTTAACTCCCTGCCTTGGAGGCAATGGAGCACAGGTTCGATTCCCAATGGCTAGCTGATGAGAGCTAAATAGCTTGAAATAGATCTATACTAGTCTCCCTTTATTTATTTATCAGCATAAATATAACATATATATATATATATATATATATATATATATATATATATATGTATGTATGTATGTATGTATGTATGTATGTATGTATGTATGTATGTATGTATGTATATGATCTGGCTTAATTAATTATAGCAGTCCGATGATAAATTGCAGTTTTATAAAATTTTCACTGGGGTAATATTTTTTAAAAATTATGGTACATATTAATAATATTTTAATTTTATTTCAGTAATGTGAAATTTTGGAATGATTGCGGAGTTATTTGATTTTTTTAAAAAAATCTTTGTTTAAAGAAACATTCTCTAATTTGTCTCTTTCTCTTTCTTTACATCTCTATATTTCAGCTTCATTCTTTTCTGAAAGGTATTACATTCAACAACAGTGTTGGTGAAAAGATCTCTCTTGATAAAAATGGAGAATTCATTGGTGGATTTGATATTATCAACTGGATCACATTCCCAAACCAGTCCTTTCGTAGGGTCAAAGTTGGAGTGGTAGATCCCACAACTCCATCAGACAAGTTCTTAAATATTTCCATAGATTCCATCATGTGGCCAATGGGCTTTAATCAGGTTAGCTGTTTGAATCTAGATTGGTCAGCCTTTATTTATGTAGCATAAAATATCTTTTCCAATGAAATTCCCATAGCATCAGTTTTAACTAATCTAAGTATAACCTATGGAAGGAAAAAATATATGTCCAAGAATGCTTAATTTCTAATGGCTGTTTTACAATGCTGCACCTTTTATTTTGTTCCCTGTTAATTATGGATAATCAATTCACTGGTTTTGATGTAAAAGATCCATTCAGTATACTAGATTTCATCAATCTAATGACATCAACATTTAAAAAATGAGAAAATTTATTTAATCAGTATAGAAATTGCCTTTAAAGAGTGGGGGTGATGGTTATAGGAAAGCCACCAATCCCAATCATGATAGATATTCAGTGAATTTGTTTGAGAAAAAATACATCTCAAAATAGTGTCATCACGCTACTTCTGCTTATCAATATATTTTTATTCTGTTGATTCTACAGTAACAGTATCTCTCAAAGTACTTCCTTTACCCTCTGCATCTTAAAATATTATCTTCATTTATTGATAGGTATTACCTCTATCTTTATGCAATGATCCTTGTGAGACAGGATACAGCAAGGCGAAGAAAGAAGGACAGCCTTTTTGCTGCTATAATTGCCATCTGTGTCCAGAGGGGAAAATATCCAAGGTGAAAGGTAGGAAATTTCCAGGAAGAAAGGGACTAGGGTACAACACTAGGTTTAACCCACTATATTGATTCCCCTGTGTTCTTTTTCAGACAAGGATGATTGCTCTCCATGTCCAGATGTTCATTATCCAAACCTCCATCGAAATATGTGTATTCCAAAGCGAATCAGCTTTTTGTCCTATGAAGAATCTATGGGGATCAGTCTAACTGTTCTTTCCCTTTGCTTTTCATTGAAGACAACTTTGGTGCTTATAATTTTTGTTAAATGTAAAGACACCCCCATTGTCAAAGCCAACAACCGGAATCTCACTTATACTCTCCTTGTTTCTCTCCTCCTCACTTTCCTTTGTGTGTTTTTATTTATCGGGAGACCTGGTAAGACTGTGTGTCTCCTTCGACAATCTGCTTTTGGACTCATCTTCTCTGTGGCAGTTTCTTGTGTATTGGCCAAAACCTTTGTTGTGGTTCTAGCCTTCATGGCCACCAAACCTGGGTCCAAACTGAGAAAATGGGTGGGTGGAAGAATAATCAGTTACATTATTATTTCCTGCTCCCTTGTTCAATTAAGCTTTTGTGTTGCATGGTTAATAATGTGCCCACCATACCCAGATTTTGATGCATACTCAATGTCTGAAGAAGTCATCCTGGAGTGCAATGAAGATTCGGTCATGTTCTGCTGTGTTTTGGGCTTTATGGGTTTCCTTGCACTGGTTAGCTTCTCTGCGGCTTTTCTAGCCAGGAAGTTACCTGACAGTTTCAATGAAGCCAAATTCATCACCTTCAGCATGTTGGTCTTCTGCAGTGTTTGGCTGTGCTTTATTCCAACCTATCTAAGTAGAAGGGGAAAATCTGTGTTGGCTGTGGAGATCTTTTCTATGATCTCTTCCAGTGCTGGCTTACTGGTGTGTATCTTTTTCCCCAAGTGTTTTATCATTCTGATGAGACCCGAATTAAACAATAAACATCAACTTATGAAAAGAAAGTTGTAAACGTTTATCTGATTTTGTATATGTACCCATATATTTTGATTGTGCTTGGAAATATTTCTTTTGGGAGAATTTTTCTTAGGTAGAACTGATTAAATATACAGCATTCTCTCTGTTCTCTCTTTTCCAAAACTGGTGGTTTTTGTGTGTGTGTGTGTATGTATGTATGTATGTGTGCGTGCGTGCGTGCACGCAGCCATGCACATGAGTGTTTATTTTAGGAGCAAACCAAAATATGTTGTCAGCGAAATATACAAAAAATCCTAATTCACACCTGTCAACTACTGCTGAGAAAACTGAAATGTCATCAGTATCTCATATTTCCCATATAATCTATATATCCTATTTGTATATATAGTAGATATCTTTTTATATGCCTATACATACTCTATACTATGTAATATGTATGCATATATACATAGGATTAAATAAGGTATTTTGGATATTCAGTAATAGTAAATAAATAGACAGCGAAATTGTATCTCATTGAGGCCTTTGAGATGAGGAGAAGCCAAGCCTTGACACAAGAGAAGACAAGTTGTCCATGCCAGTGGAGAAATTCAATTTTTTTTACTATTGCTTCTGCAGGTGTGGCTTGGTGGGCATGGCAGAGGAAGGATACTGCAAATTCCCCATTCCTCCCCACTCCTGGGGCCAGCCAGAAGTGGTATTTGCCAGTTTTCCATACTACTCAAACCTGGCAGAACCTGCTGAATTTCACCCCGGGCCATACCCACCCAGTCACATGACCAACAACCCACGTCTACCCAGTCACATGGTCACCAAGCCACACTCACCAAACCATGCCCACAGTACCGGTAGTAAAAAAAATTGAATCCCACCACTAGAATATATGTTTTCTAATTTTCCATCTCATGCTGTTTAGTTCACACGTTCTAAAATTTCTCAAGGTGTCTCAAAAGGTTCTCTTGAGATTCATGTTTAACTATTTTTTAATATTTTTTTATATTACCGTGTTTTCCCAAAAATACAACCTGTCCTGAAACTAAAGCCTTGCCACATTTTTCTTGTGGGCAAAAATATAAGCCCACCCCAAAAAATAAGCCCCCTGGACAATCCCCCCTCCGCCCAGGCAGAGCACCGCTCACAGACCTAGTGGTATCCCAAAGGCGCCAAGCCATGGGAATGAGGTGGGGGGCAAAGGCGCTTAGTGCTTTCGGGGAACCATTAGGTCGGTCAGAGGCTCTGTGCCCAGTTGAAGAGGGGGCTTGCTGGGCAGCTGCTCTTTTGCTAGCGGGCTCCCAAAGAGTGGGGCACAGCCTCAGGGTCGAATGGCTGTGTTGCGCTGTTGCAGCAGCAACACAGCAGCTATGAGGTGGACATGCTTGTGAGCAGCCACCTGGCAGCCCCCCTTTCCAGCTGGGCACAGTACCACTGACCAATCTAGTGGTACCCGGAAAGCAACGTGAGCGTATGTTTGCTGCCCTCCAGCTCCTGTGGCTTGGCGCCTTTGGAATGCCCCTAGTGAGTGAATGGGGCTCTGCATGGCTGGAGAGGGGGGTTGTGTGAGAGACTTTTCTGCTCCCCGCTGGCATGACTCGCAGGCTCACGATGCCCTTGGGTAACTCTGCAGAGCCAGGGCATCAGCACTGCTGGCGCTGCCCGCAGCTTTGGTTTTTTTTCGGCTTTCAAAGCACAGAGGATGGATGCCACTCTGGGAGTATGCTCTTTGGTTTTGGGCTACTGAGCGTACAACCATAGAGCATACTCCCAGAGCGGCATCCATCCTCCATTGTGGCTTCCAATGCACAGAGGTAGGATACCACTTTGGGAGTACGCTCTATGGTTGTACGCTACCATAGAGCGTAATTCCAGAGCGGCATCCATCCTCCATGCTTTGAAAGCCACCAAAAAAGAAAAAAAAACAAGCGGCAGAGATGCCCTGGTTCTGCAGGGCAACCCAAAAACAATAAGCCTTCCCCTTTAATAAGCCCAAGCCTTTATTTTGTGGGTCAAAAAAATATAAGACCCTATCGTATTTTTGGGAAAACAAAGTAGGTTGATGTGCATCATTGCTTCTTGATCTGAGAAGTTTTTGTAACAATTATACTGAATATTTTATTAGTTGCAAATTTGAAAAAGTTGGACGTATAGTTATCTCCTCTATAATTATAAAATTAACTATGATTATCTATGCACCTGTTCCAAATCCCACCGGACCACAAACCCACGTTGTAAAATTTGATTACCATTCTAATGGCAATCCAAGTTATTTGTCAGCTGATAAATGGAGAATGAAAACTTTCCTTGATGGAGTTGAATGACATTAGGAGGATACTGTATTCATGCATGCTCACACTCTGAATGAAGGATTAGTTCCTTAATTATTTATCCACACAACTGGATATTCTGCATTTCACAGGAAATTTATAGGATTTTTAGGCAAGGTCTTGTAAAATTGCAGTTCAATATTTTGATGAATTAGAAGAAGTAAAGAGACAAAGAAGTTGATTGATTATTGAGGTATCAACTATAGTTGTTTTCTTGGTGTTGTTACTAGTAATAATGCCTCTGAATGAAGGATTACTTCTGTAATTATTTATCCATACAATTGGATTTTCTGATTTCACAAGAATTTATAGGATTTTTAAAACTGCAATTCATTTTTCTGATTAATGAGAAGAAGCAAACAGACAAACAACTTAACTGTTGAATTATCAACTATAGTTGTCTTGGCGCTCTTACTAGTAACAATGCCTCAAGCAGCACACATAGTTCCTGATATTAATTGCAATGTTAATGATCCACTTCCTATTCTTCACAAGTACTCTCAGTCTGGAGATTTGACCATTGCTAGCATCATTTCTCAAGTCTATACTTTTTCCAGTCCAATTCACTTTGATCGTCACCCTTCCAGAGAACTTCAGGATGAAGTGATGTAAGTTGTTTATTCTCCCCACATAAGATTTCTACACCACCATTAATTCACATGACACAAAGGACAATTTACTTTGAATAGTTAGAATACACTGTATTCACATATACTGTGTCTTCAACTTCATAAAAAGGATAGTTTATTTTTGTTTATTTGTTTATTTTATTTATTTATTTCATTAAGCATGTATTAGATAACATATATAAATATAAACATGATTTTGAATACATGAAATGGATACATATAAAAAGAAACATTAGGACAGGGATGATAGGCAGGTTGGTGTGCTTATACATGCCCCTTACAGACCCCTTAAGAATGGGGTGAGGTTGACAGTAGAATGTCTAAGGTTAAAGTTTTGGGGTTTTGAGGAAGAAACCACAGAGTCAGGTAGTGCATTCCAAGCATTGACCATTCTTTTGCTGAAGTCATATTTTCTGCAATTGAGTTTGGGGTGGTTTACCTGAAGTTTGTCTCTATTGTGTGCTTGTGTAGTGTTATGGTTGAAGCTGAAGTAGAACATTGTAGCAGATAATTTTATGTATTACGCTCAGGACAGACCGAAGGCAGCATAGTTCTAAAATTGTCTAAGCCCAAAATTTCAAGTCTAGTGGCATAAGGTATTCTTTTGCGAGCAGAGTATCATTCCTAATTTTGTTATTCAATTTCAATGATTGTTCCAATAGGATTCTCTCCCAAAAGTCAACATTCTAAGAGTTATGCTAGCAATCCATGAATAAACAAGGGCAAGATCTATTTCTAACAATTCTTAGGTGTTGTTCCTAAGCAAAACTACCTGGAATAGTTTTATATGGCTTAATATTTAATTAGTTAGGCTTGGTTCTCACTGAAATCTAAAGATCCATAGCCAGAAGTCAATTTTTGCACTGAGTTCAAAGTACCTCAAGCATCTCTGTTGATTGAAAATCACTGCTTGAGGTTTATTTGGGGAGCATGAACCCGGCAGTATCCTAAAGAATTTCCAAAAGCCAAATACTGTTGTTGAGGAATGCAGATTTGTAATTTTTATTTTTCCATTTTACTTTTCAGTGATAAACTGCATTATATGCTTATCACACTTTATGAAGTAATGTGATATAGAACTGAAACATAACATGTGTTGCAATCTTTAACAAAGGACTTAATTTTTATGATAGGGTGGTATTTCAGAGTTACCAATATGTTCTGGCCCTGGTTTTTGCTGTAAAGCAGATTAGTGAACATCTCCAGATCTTGACCAATGTCACCCTTGGGTTCAACATTTATAACAGCAATTTTAGTCCAAGCTGGACCTTCCTTGCCTCAATGAGACTTCTCTCCATGCACATCACATTCATCCCAAACTATAAGTGTGACCTGGGAAACATTCCCATTGCAGTAATTGGAGGACCTGACATCTGTCTTCACATGTTGAACCTTCTGTCTCTCTACAAAATTCCACAGGTATTTCCAGGATTATATAAATTTCTCTCAGTTCCCATTACAGCTAGTTGCAATTCTTTAGAAGCACTATGTTTGGAACAAGGGAAATAGTTCAGTATGAGGTTAGGCTTTAGAGGTTCAATGAATTCATTAAAAGAAATTATTCATGATGTGTAATAGAATGGGCAAAGTCTCTCTTTATGAATCATTAAAACCGCTGCATCTTTTTCCATGAACAGTATTTGCAAAGTATCTATTCGAAAGAAGAAGTATACATTCCAAATAATTGCATTTTTAAATATGGATAGAGCATCTTGAAATATCTTCAGTTTCTTTTTAACAATTTAAGGTTGACATTCATTTAGAGAAATGGATACTACATGTTATTTTTATTAATATAAATCATGGTAAAGTACACATCTTTACTCAATAACTGTGTCTGCCTAGGTGTGACAGAGAGACCCCTCCCATTTGGGAAAGATGGTTAAGGTGTTCATTGGAGTGAAATGATCTTAATCATTTGGAATGATAATTTTTCATCCTTAATTCCCCCTATATACATTTTGCAAAAAAAAAAAAAACAGTCTCCAAACCATTACTCTTAGCTTCTCAGAGGACGTCTGGGGACCATAAAAGGATGGCTAGTTCCCTTATTCCATACTTTGCATGTTTGATATAATGACCACATTTGGGAGTCCTCTGGAAACTTATATTAGTTAGTTGTTCTTCCACTTCTGTTGTTGTTAGTTGTGAAGTCATGTCCGACCCACCCGACCCCATGGACAATGTTCCTCCAGGCCTTCCTCTACCATCCTCTGGAGTCCATTTAGGCTCACACCTACTGCTTTGGTGACTACATTCATCTCATTCTCTATCGTCCCTTTCTTCTTTTGCCCTCAATCTTTCCCAGCATTAGGCTCTTCTTCAGTGAGTCTTCCACTTTAAGTTGTAGATATTGTTACCAAATTTGAAGGTTTCTTAACAGGACAGAGTCTGAGGATATTAAAGAGAACAGTAGTGGAAATGCTAGTGGAAAATTTCAAGAATATTCCTCTAACTTACAATATATGTCAAGCATCTAGGTACCAATTATCCTAGATTGCTATCTGGGTCACCCTTATTGGGCTCACATGGAATGTTGAAGCCTCTTGCCCAAAATCTTTGTACTGTACCACATTCACACAAGCTCTGAATGGAAACCTGGGTTTGAGCTTTCTTGATGTTTAGAAAGCCGCAATAAAATTTAGAAAATATACTTTTATTCAGACCAAGAAAAGGAAACATTAACACAACTTTTGGTTTGGTTTGGTTTCTTTTACAAAATTCTCTAGCTTACCTATGGCTCTGCTCCAGTAATGAATAAAGAAACCCAAGATGTATTTTTACAACAGATGTTTCCCAATGAGGCCTTACAACACCAAGGAATCCTTCTGTTGCTGTTGTATTTCAGGTGGACATGGATTGGTCTTCTTTCCGTGAAAGATGAAGCAGGAGAGAAGTTTGTACAGGATGTAGTCCCCAAGTTCTCTCAGCATGGAATCTGCTTTGATGTTATGGAATGGTTCCCAAATGTAGCTTTTTACAGTGATTTTATGGAAGTAATGGAGAAAGGACTTGAATTATATGAAGTTCTCATGAAAAGCACAACTAATGTGATAATTATTTTTGGTGAACTTCGGACTATGTTAATTTTAAGAACACTTCTCCGTTTTTCAGAAGTAGAAGATTTAGGACTAAGAGAAAAAATCTGGGTTATGCCAGCACAAATGGATTTTGCATCAGTATCCTTTAACAGAAACTGGGATATAAGTTTCATCCATGGTGCTTTGTCCCTCTCCTCTAGTTCAAGTGAAGTGTTTGGATTCCAGGAATTTCTTCGGAGCAGAAATCCAACCACAGAACCACATGACGGCTTTATTAGAGACTTTTGGGAGCAGGTGTTTGATTGCTCATTTCCCAACTCTAAAAAAAGAACTAAAAACCCTGAGAACATCTGTACTGGAGAAGAGACATTGCAGACTCTTCCTACTTCTACTTTTGAACTTAACATGAGTGGCCAAAGCTACAATATGTACAATGCTGTCTATGTCGTGGTACATGCTCTGCAGTCTATGCATTCTTCTAAATACAAGCAACAAAATTGGGTGAAATTGGAGAAGCAGAAGTTTCAGGATCTACAACCATGGCAGGTAAGTCTACAGCAGAGAACATCAGAACAACATATAGTATTTATAACTTTCTAACTTTGGACTTGAATCTTAAAAAATTCTCCATAACAAAATCTACTTGGTCTTTTTCTTTAAAGAGAAATCTGCAAAAGACACTTGATATTCACAATATGATCAGTGGTGGAATTCAAATAATTTAACAACTGGTTCTCTGCCCTAATGACCAGCTGGGTAATCATGGCTCAGTGGTTATGTGACTGGGTAGGTGTGGCCAACTCAATGTCAATCACGTTGATGGGCACTTCGTCTTTGCTGTTGCAATGTAAAAAGGGTTAACCAGAGAAGCAGTTTTTGTAAGCAGGGCAATAAAGATTAGGCTAAAAATAACATCAGAATGTTGTTTTCCTTCCTTCCTTACGTAAAGTGGGAAAAAATGAGATTTCTTCCAGCAACCGGTTCCCCAAACTGCTTAGAAAGTTAACAATTGTTTCTCCCAAATAGGTGCAAACTGGCTGAATCCCACCACTGAATACAATCCTAAAAAGATACAATAAATTACTATATGCATATCAATACAAATAAATCTAAATACACTCATATATGCAAACAGTATGTCTATACTCAAGAAATAGTGACCTTGTGATTTTAAACATTCTGTAATATAAGATGAATACTATATAAAACCTGCCAGTTTTATATTAGATTAGGGATATTAGGAGACACATCGAGATTGAGAGATTTCTCTGTGTTCTTCTTCTGTGCAGAATAGAGTTTATTTCACAGTTTCCACTCTTGTATGTTCAATTTAGCATGCCAATCAGATAATTTACCAAATGTTTTTATAATTATCCATATGTGCATAAAACAACACACTTAAACAAACTATGCAACTGGAGAATAGACACATAATATCTGAAGAAGATCTGAAGAACAATCCAAGATGAAAAAGATATGCCATGTGCCATCAACTGGGAAATAAACTCCAACACATTCTGGACAATGAGTGTCCTTACAAACAGCACAAACAATTTGGTGCAATCTTCTCATTCCATTAACAGATTAACAGAGTTGGAAGGCACTTTATATGTCATCTAGTCCAAACCCCACTCAAGCAGGAGACCTTACACCATTTCTGACAAATGGCAGTCCAATCTCTTTCTGAAAGTCTCAAATGATTGAATAGCACAACCAGTAAAAGATTGCTATTGATGGTTTCCCAGGATCCCTACAATCAATGATTCACAACACATTTCTCACAAGCACACTTTTAAAACTTCTGAACAAAAAATGGGGGGCACTAAACTGTCAGTAATAGCCAACACCCCAGAAGACAAACTCAGGATCCAAAAAGATCTTGACAAACTTGAATAATGGGCTCTCTCCAACAAAATGAATTTAATGTTGGAAAAAAGCAAAGTTTTACCTTTAGGCAGGAAAAATCAAAGGTATAAGTACAGATTAGGCAAGACCTGGCTCAAAAATAGGAACTGTGAAAGGGACCTTGGAGTCCTAGTGGATGATCACTTGAATATGAGCCAGTAGCAGCAACAGCCAAAAAAAAGCTAATGCAATCCTGGCTTGTATAAACACAGGCATAGAATTAAGATCACATGAAATATTAGTAAAGCTTTATAAAACTCTAGTAAGACCACTCCTGGAATACTACAACAAATTTTGGTCACCATACTACAAAAAAGATGTTGAGACTTTGGAAAAAAGGTTCAGAGAAGAGCACCTAAAATGACCAAGGCCCTGGAGATTAAAACATATGAAGAACAGCTGCAGGATTTGGGTTTGGCTAGTCTAAAGAAAAGAAGAATAGGGGTGATATGGTAGCAGTATTCCAGTACTTGAGGGCTGCCACAAAAAAGAGGGAGTCAAATTATTCTCCAAAGCACCAGAGGGCAGGACAAGAAACCCTGGTTGGGAACTAATCAAAGAGAGAAGCAACCTGGAATCAAGGAGAAACTTCCTAACAGTGAGGACAATTAACCAGTGGAAGAAATCATGGGAACTCCATCAGTAGAGGTTTTTAAGAAGAGACTAGACAGTAACCTATCTGAAATAGTATAGGTTCTCCTGCTTGAACAGGGGGATTGGCTAGAAGATCCCCAATGTTCTGTTCTGTTCTATTCTATTCTATTCTTTTATTTTCTATTTTATTCTATTCTATTGTGAGATGTCCTGAAAAAGGACTGAAAATTATCCATGAAGAAAAAGCCTCCTTGAAAGAGCAACAAGAAGATTCAATTTCCACCTATACAAAAATACATGTTCTTATTTTGTCATGTCTGACGAACCACGACTTAAACCAGCTGAAATGTGAATTGTGTAGTTACTGTTTCAGCAATAGCAATAGGATGAAACACCCATTTCAGTTCCTACATTGAGGTGGCAAAATGGTTAGAAGTCAGTAGTGGAGGCTTCTTCAGCTGATTTCTAGCTGCAGTTTATGATAAGGACCCAGATTGTTGGGGAAAATGTGCTGACTCTGTAAACTGCTTAGAGAGGGCTGTAAAGCACAGTGAAATGGTATATAAATCTAAGTGCTATTGCTATGAGCCACAGTGGTGCAGTGGTTAGAGTGCAGTACTGCAGACTACTTCAGATGACTGCTAGCTGCAGTTCGGCAGTTAAAATCTCACTGGCTCAAGGTTGACCCAGCCTTCCACCCTTCTGAGGTTGGTAAAATGAGGATCCAGTTTGTTGGGAGCAATAGGCTGACTCTGTAAACTGCTTAGAGAGGGCTGTAAAAGCACTATGATGTGGTATATAGGTGCTATTGCTATTGCTACATATCAACTTGAGATTTAGCAGAAATGAAGTAAATTTACTCTCCCTTCATGATATTTCTGTTTCTCTCCAATCTAGCTTCGTCCTTTTCTGAGAAGTGTCTCCTTCAACAATAATGTGGGTGAAAAGATCTCTTTTGATAGATATGGAGAATTTATTGGAGGATTTGATATTATAAATTGGATCACCTTCCCAAACAGGTCATTTTCTAAGGTAAAAGTGGGAAAAATAGATCCTTTTGCTCCTCCAGACAAAATCTTGAACATCCATCTGGAGTTCATCACGTGGCCAGAAAACTTTAATCAGGTAAGAGACAGGATCATCTGCCCTAAATCATTTCAGCAAATTTAAAACAAACTAAATCAAAACCCTCAGCCTTTGTTAAAAGTTATTTCTTAGCTTAATCATTGAGTCACACTCAACTTCCTGGTGCATTTGTTTCTTATTGTAAGAACCACAGTCTTGGATATGACTTGATGTGATCTCTCATACAATGAAACCAACTCTATAGATTAAGCTGCTAATTCTTGATTTGAATTTTGGTAGAACATGAGCAAAGTTCTATGCTAAACCAATAGTTGTCTTTCAGTAGCTCTTTCTCTATCCCTAATGAGTCCCATGACATTTATTTCACTCCATAGAAGACAGCATTCATCCTTACAACAATATTTTACTATCCATATTCTGGCAATGGAGGTTTATTAACATTTGTAGATTTGTAGATTTATTGAACATTTATAGGCCGCCCTTTTCCCTGAGGGGACTCAGGGCGGCTTACAACAATGGGGGAAGGGAGTGCAAAACAAGACATAAAGAAAAACGTGAATAAAAAAATTAACTATAAAACACAACATTCACTCAACATTCGGGCGGGGTGAGAGTAAATCCTATCCCCAGGCCTGACGGGATAGCCAGATCTTGAGGGCTGTGCGGAAGGCCTGGATTGTGGTGAGGGTACGGATCTCCACAGGGAGGTTGTTCCATAGCGTCGGAGCTGCAACTGAGAAGGCTCTCCTCCGCGTAGTCGCCAGTCGGCACTGACTGGCGGATGGAATTCGGAGGAGGCCTTCCCTGTGCGATCTGATGGGACGCAGGGAGGTAATGGGCAGGAGGCGGTCTCTCAAATAGCCAGATCCACTACCATGGAGCGCTTTATAGGTGGTAAGAAGGACCTTGAAGTGCACCCGATGATCAACAGGTAGCCAGCGCAGCTCTCGGAGGATCGGTGTAATGTGGGCGAACCGTGGTGCGCCCATGATCACTCGCGCGGCCGCGTTCTGGACTAGCTGAAGACGCCGGATGCTCTTCAAGGGCAGCCCCATGTAGAGCACATTGCAGTATTCCAGCCTAGAGATCACAAGGGCTCGAGTGACTGTTGTGAGGGCCTCCCGGTTCAGGTAGGGCCGCAACTGGCGCACCAGGCGAACCTGGGCAAATGCCCCCCTGGTCACAGCTGACAAATGGTGGTCAAAACTCAGCTGTGGGTCCAGGAGGACTCCCAAGTTGCGGACCCTGTCTGAGGGGTATAAATTTTGCCCCCCCAGCCTGATTGATGGAACGTTAGCCGAATTTTTGGGAGGAAAACACAACAGCCACTCGGTCTTTTCCGGGTTGAGCACCAGTTTGTTAGCTCTCATCCAGTCTTTAACAGCCTCAAGGCCCCGGTTCATCACGTCCACCGCTTCATTGAGTTGGCACGGGGCGGACAGATACAGCTGAGTATCGTCCGCATATTGATGGTACTTAATCCCGTGCCTCCGAATGATCTCGCCCAGCGGTTTCATGTATATGTTGAATAGCAGGGGGGACAAGACCGAACCCTGCGGCACCCCATAGGTTAGGGGCCTCGGGGACGATCTCTCCCTCCCCACCAACACCGACTGCGACCTGTCTGAGAGGTAGGAGGAGAACCACTGTAGAACAGTGCCGCCCACCCCCACCTCCCGCAGTCGTCGCAGAAGGATACCATGGTCGATGGTATCGAAAGCCGCTGAGAGGTCAAGGAGAACCAGGATGGACGCATGGCCTCCATCTCTGGCTCTCCAGAGATCATCGGTCAATGCGACCAAAGCAGTTTCTGTGCTGTAACCGGGCCTGAAGCCAGACTGGAAGGGGTCAAGATAGTTAGCTTCCTCCAAGGTACGCTGAAGCTGCAAGGCCACCACCTTCTCAACAACCTTCCCCACAAAGGGGAGGTTGGAGACTGGATGGTAGTTATTAAGAACTGCTGGATCCAAAGACGGTTTCTTCAGGAGGGGCCTCACCACCGCCGCCTTAAGCGCGGTGGGGAAGTGCCCCTCCCAGAGAGAGGCGGTAACAACCGCCTGGATCCAGCCTCGTGTCACCTCTCTGCTGTTGGCAACCAGCCAAGAGGGACACGGGTCCAGTATACAGGTGGAGGCGCTCACAGCTCGCATAGCCTTGTCCACATCCCCGGAGGCAACATCCTGAAACTCAACCCAGAGATGGTCAGCCAAGTCATTCCCTTGTGTCTCGGCTGGATCTGCAAGAGTGGAGTCCAGTTCCGATCGAAACCGAGCAACTTTGTCCGCCAAGAACTGAACATACTCCTCAGCCTTACCCTGCAGGGGGTTCCCCGTCTCCCTCCTATTTAGGAGGGAGCGGGTTATCCTAAACAGGGCGGCTGGGCGGGACTCGGCGGACGCTACCAAGGAGGCAATGTGTGATCTTTTGGCAGTTCTCAATGCCCGAATATACTCCTTGGTGCAAGCTGTCAACAGTGCTCGGTTCGACACGGACCTATCGGACCTCCACAGGTGCTCTAGGCGTCTCCTCCAGCGCTTTATCTCGCGGAGCTCCTCGGTGAACCAAGGAGGCCTCCGCGAGCCGCTGACCCGGAGGGGCCGTAGTGGCGCAATCCGGTCCAGAGACCCTGATGCTGCCGAGTGCCAGGCCGCAGCAAGAGTCTCCGCCGAACTGTGGGCGAGAGCATCTGGAATAACCCCAAGCTCCGTCTGGAACCTAACAGGGTCCATCAGTCGCCTGGGGCGGAACCACCTGGTCGGTTCCTCCTCCCCACGGTGGGGGTTTGGCCTCCGGAAGTCTAGCCTCAGTAGGTAGTGGTCTGACCACGACAGGGGAATGATCTCATTTCCCCTCAGACCAAGATCATAACTCCACTGCTCCGAGAGGAATACGAGGTCGAGTGTGTGCCCCGCTGAGTGGGTAGGGCCTCGGATTACCTGGGTCAAGCCCATGGCTGTCATGGAAGCCATGAGCTCCTGCGCTCCATCAGAGTGTTCACCGAGCGAAGGCAGATTGAAGTCCCCCAGAACCATTAGCCTAGGGAACTCAATTGCTAGCTCGGCTACTGACTCGAGGAGCGAGGGGAGGGCTGCTGCAATGCAGTTGGTAGGCAGGTACGTTAGCAGCAAACCCACTTGACCCTTGAGGTCCAACTTCACTAGTAGGGACTCACACCCGGCAAGCTCCGGAGCAGGGATCCTACGAGGAGCTAAAGACTCCCGGACTACAATAGCCACACCGCCACCCCTTCCCTGGGCTCTCGGCTGATGAAGCACCTGAAACCCGTCTGGGCACATCTCTACGAGGGGGACTCCTCCCTCCGTGCCCAGCCATGTCTCAGTAATACATGCCAGGTCTGCCCCCTCATCTACAATCAAGTCCCGGACGAGGGGAGCCTTATGAATAACAGACCTGGCATTTAGCAACAGCAGCCTGAGACCAGGGTCCTGATTGCTCACGCCATCTGACCTTGGAGTGGGACTCATAGGGCCGGAAGGAGGGATCTCTGTGATATAGCGAACCCTCCTTCCCCAGTAATGGCCAGCCCTAAAGTCCCCGCCATATCTGCCTCTCCCTGTTATGACCGCAATGCTCCGACTCTCTCCCGTGGGTATAATTCCCCCAACCACCCCAATGATCCCCGCATGCCCCGCCAGGTCCTCCGAATCAGACATACTCAGACACTCACACAAACAGTCCCCACAGTATAATTAAAACACAAAAAGAATACAACAGTAATAATACTAAAAGTGGGTCTTTCATACTAACACATTCAACCCCATACACTCAACATACCCGATTAAAATTGCGCAAACACAGAGTTTAAATTATGAGTTCCAGAAGAGCCAGCCTCCCTTCCTCCAGTTCCAGAGAAATCCAAGGCCAAAGTCCAAGGTCCGTATTATGTAAAATGGTTGTAGGTGGAGGGGGGGCAAAGCGCAAGCCCCAGCTATTAACAAGCACCAGCTTTGCAATCTCACACCCTCCAAGTCAAGATAAAGCGTGGAATAATCATCAATAACGGTCCATAGGAGATGTAAGGGTGATATGCAGGGGGGTAGCTTGTCCTCCCCCTCTCCTAAAGTCCTGGAAAGGCCAGAGTCTCGATGTCTAAAGTCTACAAATGACTGGAACCGGTTGAAAGGGGGAAGGGGGGGGTGCCAGCTTGGTGCCCAGTTTTTAAAACGCCAAGTCCCTGTCCCTGAAGCTGCCATCCTCTATCGCTCCTTTCCCCAAACCAAATGCACTATAAGTATATACACCATAAGGTGTCAATGTTAAACAGATGGTCGCTGCTCACATTGGGTGATCCAGGGTAGCAGTGGTAGCAAGTGGCGGGGAAGGATAGTTGTTCCAGGCCAATGCCGATGGTCGCAGGCCAGGCAGTAAAAAAGCTCGTGTTGAATAAGACAGGTAAACAGGCAAGCAAGGCTTCGCAGCATCAGGGGCAGACGGGGAAGAAATTGTCCAACACACGGGAGGATAAAGGGAGAGGCTACAACGGTGAGAGAGGTAGGCACCAGCACAAGATAGGGGAGGGGCGGGCGTTCAGGCGAGCTATGATGGTGGTGGCTAAATCGCCGCTTAATTCACTCACTCAAGCCACGATAATTTCCCTCCTCTTTAACGCGATGGAAGGTGGTAATAATAAAGATGGTAACAGCCGATTATAAATCCCCAAGCTCACCGCTCCTTTTTTCTAAGCTGTAGATGAAAGTCCAGGGTTCCTCTCCAAGCCCCACACTGTTTAGATCTAAAAAGAACAGCGGGGGAGTCCCAATCGTGAGAGCGAAAAGCTCAGGCAGCCATTTTTCATCCAATTCCCGCTGCCGCCGTTCCGCTGCTCTAGGGCAACTTCCAGGACCAGGGCTCACCCGGTCGGGCAAGCGACCACCGGGGGCACCCAGGGGCACCCAGGTAACCGAGATGTTAAAAAGACGCCGACCGTCTGTGCGTCGCCGCCGTCGCCACCCTCACGCAGCTAGATGGTTCAAGCTGCTAGGCGCTGTAGAGGCTAAAAACAAGCCTTCGGGAGCGATGTTTAATAAAATTTCTTCCGATCCTTCAATTCTGGAGGTCTTAAACTCACCCAGAGGCTCTTTCTGAAAACTTTGCGGACTATTTGGAAGGCTACTCAGAACATTCCTCTTCAGAATTGCCTAACTCAGGAGACAGCAACCTGTGGCTCTGGAGCTGCCTGTGACTCTTTCATCCCTCTGCTGTGGCTCCCTGTCGCTGGTAGGGTCCACAATTGATAGGGCTTTCAGTTAGGACTGGTAGAGGAAAAAGGATGCTGTGCTAGGAAGAAACTCTATGGTGGGGGAACTGGTCAGAATTGAACAAGGGGCTTCCGGTTAGGACCTTTATGGCTCTTTGAGTGTTTAAGGTTGCCCTGGCCTAACTGCATGCTTGGATGAATTGAAAGATAGATTTATGAATATTGTTATCATCCCACACATATCATTTTTAGAATTCTAATTCAGTAATTGTCTCTTAAGGAAGACAACAGTATTAGCAGGCCAACTA